>NC_092581.1:3652500-3810000 GCF_037975245.1 Apostichopus japonicus
ATATATATATATATATATATATATATATATATATATATATGAGATCCCCCTGCAAGCAGGAACTCGCGAAGAAGCCTCATTGGCTTATCAAAGCCGCAAGCTGACCAAAGTCTGTCTCTTACATTCATATTTTAACGTCCATGATTATGAATTGTTAATTGTCAACAACTCTGTAAATGGACGACATACATTAACAAGGGCGGCGGAAGCACTTTAAATCTGGGGGGGGGGGGGCACCGACATCAAAGGGCACTTTGCAGAAATTCGATTAGACTGATGCAGCCTTATATTTAGTACCCTTTATAACTCTTATTGTATTATCTTATTTGCGTATACACATCACTCCATCAACGCCCCCCCCCCCTCAAGGAAAATATGCATACTAGCACTGCAACAATATCCAATGTGCAAATTGGGAAACAAGGAACAAGTTTTCTTTTGAGACCAAATGAGGTGAAATCATGCTAGTTGCTAAGGTAGGAATCTTCCGAATTAGAGTTTATTTCTTATTAATATCTTAACAATTTTTTCCATTCGAAATAGCTTTGAGTTTGACCCACAGAAATTCATAAAGGTCAGGGGCGTAGCCAGGATTTGCAAAGTTGTATGCTCGACTATCTGAGCGAAGCGCCACCATCGGTTGGCGCGGAGCGTACAAGAAAATGTTTGGTTTTACAAACCCCTCAGATGGCCGGAAACGGCCCTTCCCGAGTGTTCATTCTGGTTCCCTGGCCTCTTTCTAACTTGAGACACCTCAATTTTTATGTAAAAAAGGGCACATTTTGAACCTGAGGAAAAGTGGGGGGGGGGGGGCACGTGCCCCCTGTGCCCCCCCGGTTCCGCCGCCCTTGTACATTAATCTGGGAGTGACTCGAACCGGGGACCTTATGATTGAAAGGCACCGGCGTTAACAACTGAGCTAACACTCAGTATATAGTGACAAACTAATGAATCTTGAGCAAGGGCGGCGGAACCGGGGGGCACAGGGGGCACGTGCCCCCCCACTTTTCCTCAGATTAAAAATGTGCCCTTTTTCTACATAAACATTTCGAAATAAAAAAAGAGTTTACAAAGCGAAACCCACGTCGAATGAAATATTTCGGGAAGTTTTAAATGTTTACTACCACAGGCGTAGGAGCCCAATTTGATTTGGGGGGGGGGGGGGGGCTGTAACGACTTGCCCGAAAAATATTACCAAAATTTTTCGCGCGCTACGCGCGCGTTCAACATCTTAATGTGCATATCATATAGGCATGCGTTGGTTAATACATCGCATGCCAATAACATGCAATCATTTGCCGTGTTATAACCCTTCCAAATTGGATATACTTATTGGGAAAGTCGTTACAATAATAATCATCATAATAATATCAGTTTAACCATTGAAAAACATATAGAAAATTATTTTCTTTCAGTATTTTCAAATATTTCATTTGCTTTCATGCATGTATCGATCGCGTGTGCAGGGACTTGGACTTTATAATGATTTCACCTCATTTTGTCTTTTTCCTTGTTTCCCAAGTTGCACATTAGATACTGCAGTGCTAGTATGCATTGTTTCCTTGAGGGGGGGGGGTGGCGTTGATGGAGTGATGTGTATACGCAAATAAGATAATACAATAAGAGTTATAAAGGGTACTAAATATCAGGCTGCATCAGTCCAATCGAATTTCTGCAAAGTGCCCTTCGACGTTGGTGCCCCCCCAGATTAAAAGTGCTTCCGCCGCCCTTGATCTTGAGTATAGGAGAGTAAAGGAAGGGGATAATGGTGCATGGTGGTTGGTAAATCTAGGTTGTAATATTTTAATTTCCAAAACACATTTGTCCGTCAGTTTGGTCAACTGCTCGTATTATGATACTATAAATTCCTATGACAAAATAAGTTGATTTCCTTTCACATCATCGCGAAAGGCTGCAAAAAGAGAATTATGTGAGAGTAAATTGTCCCACTTGTCCGACCTGCATGGTGTTCGACAGCCATATGCAGTATTTTGGAGAAAAAAAAAGTTTGCACCCCTTTTCTGGAAACTAGAGCAATACGAAACATAAGTTTATTACTTATCAGACATAAATTACCGTAGGATGTAGGTTATCAGAATGTATATACTTGGTCATGTGACGTAGACATATATGAACTATATGGACTATATGACTATATGGACAGTATGGACAGTATGGACTGGATGGACTAGATGGACTATATGAACCATATGGACTATATGGAGTACATGACCTATATGGAATATATGGACTATATGGACTATATGGTCTATGAACTATATGGACTATATGGACTATATGACTATATGGACAGTATGGACAGTATGGACTGGATGGACTAGATGGACTATATGAACCATATGGACTATATGGAGTACATGACCTATATGGAATATATGGACTATATGGACTATATGGTCTATGAACTATATGGACTATATGAACTGTATGGACTATATGACTATATGGACAGTATGGACTATATGTACTACATGGTCTTTGAACTATATGGACTATATGGACTATATGACTATATGGACAGTATGGACTTTATGGACTATATGGACTACATGACCTATATGGAATATATGGACTATTATGGAGTATTATACAAAATAAAACTTGTCTGCCAATGGAGAATTTATTACTTTATGACGAGATGCCATTTATGCCCTTCCGTATCTATATATCGTGATGAAAGTAAAGTGGCTTTTTCTTATTTCACCATACGACCATAAAATGCACTTTCACAAAAATATCCATCTTGTGTGTGTGAGTCTGTGTGTAAGTGTGCGTCTGTATGTTTGTGTGTAAAGAGAGGGAGTACTTCTATTTCATTAGTGTTGGTTGTTAAGTGTGATGCTTTTATGATGGTGGGGTGGTGGTGATGATGCCTACTTCCCACTTTACACTCAAATGGATGCTTAAACTGATTACTAACACAAAGGACTAATAAGGTAGTCTTAAGTGCATTTCCCTTTTTCTAAGGACTGTGCTTCCAATGTGTATTGATTTTTAAGTTCACTCTTCTATGTTTGTAAGTTCACTGTACTGTTTTTTTCTTCTATTTTCACTTCACCTCTTGCGCTGAAGAAGGACAAAGGCGTGTCTGAAATATATATGCTCTTTGAAAAATCTCGGTGTTGTACATCCCTTTTTCGTATATTTACATATACATATATGTTAATACTAGATGAGACTAGTGGAACACTAGTAGTTGTTACTCGGAGTTTCACGCGTTATAGCGATCTTCAGACAACTGGTAGCTTCAAGTTATGCTCCATGAATATATCGGATCCTCGTCGGGATTACCGGGGATTATGCGGTTGTTGGTGTATTGTTCTGCCGGTGTATTCTCTTTTGCGTCCGTTCTGTTGGTGGGGTTTTTTGCCTTCCTTCGGTGCTCGCTCCTTAGGTGTGTGTGGTTCTCTTGACGGTGTTTGGTGGTTGGACTGGAGTTGTTTATGTAGAACTTGTTTTCGTGGCGACACTTCGATATGAGCTCTGGGCGTTTGTTCAGGAGGGTCCGTTTGTCTGCGTTGATAATGACGCAAAAGAGAATACACCAACAGCCGAACACCGAAGAAAGTCTTACAAACCCACCAACAGAACGGACGCAAAAGAGAATACACCGGCAGAACAATACACCAACAACCGCATAATCCCCGGTAATCCCGACGAGGATCCTATATATTCATGGAGCATAACTTGAAGCTACCAGAGCGGTGAGGTGGCAGAACGGGAGAGTACACGTCTGCAGTACCTGAGGTCCCTGGTTCAAACCTCGGTGTCGACACTGACACCAATTTTCACCCCGCTCCTTTCTCGTGGTAGGAAAGTGGCTACACGTGGAAAGCGGTACTCACGTCCTTCGGAGGGGACGTTAAATTGCGGTCCCGGGAGCAGGACTACACACCCCTGCCTCGTTACTTCAGGGCACTATTCGAAAAAGAGAAGGCGAGTTTCGCCGGTGTCCTTCCACGCACAAAAACTTGGAACCTCAATAATTTCCGACTAAGGATTTCCTTAGTCTGCTGAAGCACCTTCGGGTGGAAGCGTAATACGAGGTGTATCATATCATATCATCTTGAAGCTACCAAGGAGCGGTGAGGTGGCAGAACGGGAGAGTGCACGTCTGCAGTACCTGAGGTCCCTGGTTCAAACCTCGGTGTCGACACTGACACCAATTTTCACCCCGCTCCTTTCTCGTGGTAGGAAAGTGGCTACACGTGGAAGCGGTACTCACGTCCTTCGGAGGGGACGTTAAATTGCGGTCCCGGGAGCAGGATTATACACCCCTGCCTCGTTACTTCAGGGCACTATTCGAAAAGAGAAGGCGAAATTCGCCGGTGTCCTTCCACGCACAAAAAACTTGGAACCTCAATCAAGTTACCGACTAAGGATTTCCTTAGTTTGCTGAAGCACCTTCGGGTGGAAGCAGAACACGAGGTGTATCGTATCGTATCGTTGAAGCTACCAGTTGTCTGAAGATCGCTATAACGCGTGAAACTCCGAGTAACAACTACTAGTGTTCCACTAGTCTCATCTAGTATCAACATATATTACGCTCTGTCCAATGGACATAGAGCACTCTGCGCCAAGATAGACGCCAACCTACTCTATACATATATATATATATATATATATATATATAAAATATAGATACGGTTGGTTTGAATGGTTCCTGGTCTGGAATGTTCAACCTATATCGTTCGGTAAAGTTTCACCGGCGTTCTTATTCAAAAGTTACATTGGGCGATTTTTACAGTCCAGATTTTGTGTCACGGAGCCAGTTGTTTTTTTTTATCAACAATCTTATACTCCTTTGGGTTTCAAAGTTCGGATTGGAGAACAAATAATTACACTTATGTGAGATTTTTCTATTTCATAGATCAAAGTATTGAGATCGTCGATAAAATTACCAGAGTAACAAATTTATCAACCTTCTGAATCGCTTTATTTTTCGTTTTATTATACCTTAATATCATTCCTAATTGATGAGGCTTTTTAGTTTATTGTAATATTGATGGACAATCATTGACAAGTAATTGAAATCTTTTGAGCAGAAGATAATTTTCTTGAGGCTCTTCCCACACACATAATTGTTTCCATCTTACGTGTAAGGTTAATGTGCGTTTCGTGTGTGACTCCGAGCGTTTTGTGTGTTGCAGTTTTACTCATCGAAAACACATTACTACAATATCGAAAGCTGTCCAAAGACAATTACCCCATCTCTGTCTGATGGAGAGAAGCTTTCAGTCACTGGAGCATTAAACGCCCAAACTGGAAGAGAAAACAGAATGGAGAATGCTACAACTGACAATACTATTACTACCTTTAACGTAGAAAGAAAATTTCAAGGATCATTATCGGTTGTCGTGGTGTTTGTATAACAATCCTTGTATTAATAATTGGTATTCACACAAACATGTTTTTATCGACGGCGATTTTCTCTCGATGAAAGCTTCGAAATCTGAGTAATTTTTATTATTGCTAACATAGCAGTTTGTGGGCTAATTCATGATAGCGGTTATACCCTGGCAATCATCTATTCCTTCATAACTGGCACCTGGCCTTTCCCATTTTGGTTTTGTCGTTGTACACTTATCTTCGCTGTAATAACGGTTGACGGCCTAATAAACAATATGGAACTATTGGCGATATATCGATATTTTGTTGTCGTTCGGAGGCAGAATAACTTTATCAGATCGAAGAAGGTTGTATTCACAATGGTCGCAATCGCCTGGCCTATTGCAGTCATAAACAGTTTGATCGTACTCTTGGGATTCTTACAAGTGATCTTCATTCCTCAATATGGGCGATGCGTTAGCAAGATGTCCAACATCTATACATTGTCGGAGTTAGTTTCCAAAATGGTTTCACTCTTTACTGTGTCAAAGGTTATACTTCCGGTCTTGTTCGCTTACCCGAGGATCTTTTATGAGGTTCGTCAAACCTCTCTAGCAGTCACTAGCAGCATGCAGAACGAATGGAACCGAGAATGGACATCGATCACTATCAAGGCGGGAAGTTAAAATCACTGTAGTCTTCGTAGTAATTTTTTTTCTCTTCGTTAGTTGCTATGGACCTATTGTAATCGTTACAGACCTCTTCGAAGGCCCGGAAATGTTGGTTCCAGTACAGTGAAAGAACTTTCAGCCTCCACCTGGGTTCGAGCCTGGGCCTCGCGCTTTATATGCGAACACCCTAAACACTAGGCTATGGACGCTGATTATGATATATACGTACAAACTCTTTACGCCACATGCGGGCATCTCCCTGCCCTATCTGAGCGCCAGCCACGCCGACGTTTCCCCGTGCGCCTTCATTAACGCCGGTGCCTTCCAATCATAAGGTCCCCGGAGTCACTCCAAGATTAATGTATGTCGTCCAGTTACAGAGTTGTTGACAATTCATAATCATGGACGTTAAATATGAATGTAAGAGACTGACTTCGGTCAGCTTGCGGCTTTGAAAAGCCAATGAGGCTTCTACGCGAGTTTCTGCTTGCAGGAGGATCTAAATTACATACATACATACATACATACAAACATACATTTCCAATGACCCTTTCAGCCAAGTATAGTTTGCCCCTTTTTCTTTCAATGATTAAAGAGTTATTAAAACATCACCAGAAATTGCACCCACTTTGGTACTTCCTATGATTGTTTTGTATATACAAAAGGTTCACTTTGATTCAGGTCGTGACGAAGGGGTAAGAGAGTGGGGGTGGGGGGGTGGTGGTGAATCACTTCTCGCCCTCATGTTTACAGTTGTACGTTTGTTTACTATATTCGATCCAGTCATTCATTCATTGAAATTCTCATCTTTCAATCATCGCGATTGATCAAACAGTAAAATAACCATAAAAGACACTTTTTTTTTCTTATTTTGATGTAAATTCGTTTTTTTTTAATTTATTAAAATGAATGTACGACATTTGAACGAAATTTCTTTTTTTTTACTAAATTAATAGTTATGCAGATCAGTATGAAATTTTATCTTGTTATTTACATGAAAAACGTAAGATAAATAGCAATATGTTATAAGAAGGACTATTAATTATTATAACAAAATCGACAAAAAGGCAAACGCACTACACAAAATGACCTTATAGGATATGCAAATACAATCTGATACATTATTATCGTATGTCTTGGTGACTATTTAAATGAGATATGAATATTTATCATTTACTATAAAGCTAGCAGACAGTTAGGATATCCTAATACCACTCTATACTGTCCCATCATATGACGCTTCAAAGCACTCCTACTGACAGTATGAACAGTTCCTAACCTTTATACGATTCTAATGCTAATACCACTCTATACTGTCCTCTCATATCATGCTTCAAACCACTTACACTGCTAGTATGAACAGTCGCTTACCTTTATCTCATAGAAACTACGATATTCATACTGTCAGTATGACCCCATTGGCGAGGATAACAAAAGTACGGTACTGAGAAATTGTTACAAACTGGTTAAAAATAAGTCATTTGAGGCCACAAAAGTAGACTGTTTACCCACTGAATTTTGGTTGTATCTGAGGAACTGACCAAATGGTCTGTGTATTAAACTCAACAGTCCAGTCAATTGATTGACCTCACCTGTTTAGAAAAGGTAATTTCTTCAACATCGCAAGTGTTATAGAAATATAGCCTGCACTGATACCAGTGCCTTTTAACGGTCTGCGACAGATCAAAATTACTTTTGTGGCTGAAACCATCCTTAAAGAGTGTGAAGACTTGAGCACAAAGAAACGTCTCATGCCGGTAATCTGACCTAGTTTCGAATGAGGTGTAACCAAAGTGTTAGACACCACCATCGATCCCAGAAAATACACACACAGCTGGCTACCGTCGGTAAGTAGACACTAGTGTACAGTCAATACATACAGCTACGGTCAATACCCACAACACAGTGTACATAGCAGCGTGGACATCTCAGGTCTAGATAAAGGTATCACGTTTCATTACTGTCTGCATTTTGTAGCGACAAGAAGAAAACGTCATTTGCAAGCAGCGGAAAGTTAACTTTTTCAGAGCGCAGCATGCGGCGAGTCTTCAATGTCTTTAAAAAATCATTATTCACTAAAACATGACAAGAATCGGGAGAGAGTCTGTCTACCTTGTAATAACACCGAAAAGATAATAAATAGTTTCCTATCTCTCTAACATACAATTTCAGCTTGCACATTTTTGAGTTGGAATCCTGATAGGACGTGTGTTAAAAACACAATATCAAGCTAAACGGGGCAAAGAATTTGGACTACACTGTTTCTCTGTTAGACTTTGTCACCAAATTCTAAACAGAAAGTGTCATAAAGTCTATATAACAAGCTACAATTTGTACATCATTTTATTTCGGTGTAGCCTTTCCTTTTTCCTCAAAAGCCTTCCCACAAGGAGGGCGTGCAACAATATCATGAGCAACGAAGACACTGGAAATCCCCAAGTTGGATGCATGTAACTTTGGCATCATAGAAGACTAGCATTTTCTACAATGCAGCAATAAAATCAAATTGAAGAGGCAAAGAATAAACGCAGTCACTTATTACAACCACATATTCAACAAATTCACTGTTACTCATATTTAAATGACGTGTCTAAAAATCTCGAAAGATCCATCTTAACGAGTTGTAACGAGACATGATCCCAGTACCTTGTTTCAAAGTTGTAGGACTCAAGAGCATTTTTCAAGCACTCGAATGTGTTGGACTTGGACTACAACACTGCCTTGCTCTATTCTGTGAAAAGGCTTTTCAAAGGCCATCATTTTTTGAAGAGTTTCTTTATCCCATACTGGAAGTACAGAGTTTCATCTCACTGACCCCCAAAAAACTTGATTCATCTTTTGAAATAAAAATGACTTGTTACAACTCTGCATATTACTAAAAGTGACTTTCAAAGGTTGTATATCCATGAATAGTATTCAAGAATAGTGTAGAATCCATAAGAAAGTAAATAAAAAAAGAAGATGAAAGGGGGGGGGGAGAAGAAGCCTCAGTTTATACTCTCCCAGTTTTCAGGAGATGCAGAGCATTCTCTAAATTTGTGACTGCCGCAGGAATATCTTCGTACTGCAGGGCACTTATTGCAAATTTACAAAACTTTGTTGCCTGAGAAAAATCCTCGGGTGAAAACTGAATCGAATCTGGAGAAATGAAAATAAAAATAAACAGCAGATCGTGTCAGGAGTGAAATTTTTCTTTTAAAAGGATTTTTTGCATCAAAATGATAGTAGTTTTGGGGAGAAGGAAAGCATTTATGGACGGGTGGGTGCTCAAGAATTTGATAAAAGTTGTCATGATAGAAAACAGATGATTTTAAAACTGGTGAATCTTGGTACCAAATTACAACAGATTCTGGAAAAGGGACAAAAAGGAATAGTAATAACAGGCTTTGGAAAGGCTCCTTGGGAGATATTACAAAATACAAAATTTGTAACTTTCTACAAATTTTTGTAAAATTTACAATTTTGTAAATCAAGAAATAATGTGCTAGAGCATGATTAGAACCAGTAGGATATTACAGCCTATATTAACAATTTCTTTTTTTATTAGAACATAAGCATCGTGCTAGTATATTTTTTTCAAATTGGGCACACTTTTTTCACTTACTGGTTCGCTGTGGTTGCATCGTCCCGGCTGGCTGTTGCTCTGGAGTTGACGGTGGAGCAAACGCTCCTGGTTGCGTGCGACTGGAGAAGTTGCCAGGATTTGGCGGCTGAACGGGGCGTTGTGGTGCAGGCATGTCGGTCGGTTGATCGGGCGGGTATGGAGTCTGGGGTGGGTACATCCCAGTGGGAGGTTGGCCTGGTGGGTTCATCCCAGTGGGAGGAGGTTGGCCTGGTGGGTACAATCCTGGATGTGATGGGACTCCACTACTTCCAGCTGCTGCTTCAGCTCCCCCTGGTGGAAGTTCTAGGAGGTATTGAAAAGGTTAAAGAAAGATAATTGAAATGCAATTTCTATTTAACAGGTTTTTTTTTCATGAATGCTAGGGACTAAAAGTAACTAATGATTCATTGGCTGGAGGTCTAGCACAGGTAATTTCTGGTCAGATACCCAAGTGAATGGGAAATTTTGGTGGTGATTTGCTCCGCCATGATTTTGCAAAAAAGAATGGCCTTCACTTCTGTCGATACTTGAGAAAGTGACCAGATGCTGGGACCCACTAATATTTGAGAGACGTGGACATTTTTAAATGGTGAGATTCTGTCAGCAAGGAATTGAAGTCGTATAACACGTCTGCCAATAAACGTAAAACAAAAGGGGTCATTTTGCTACTGTCTTACCTTCATCATCATCACCCCCTGGTGGTCCTCGTTTGGGGGTTTCACCGTTTTTCAGACATTGCGCAATGTTAGCGGCTTTGTACTTTGCATACTTCTTTTGAGCCTGAAGCTGTCGATGAAAGGGGCCATAAAATTAACATACATAAAATATTAGAGAAAATGAAGAAAATATCTATACACATGAAAGATGCAAACTATGCAATTTTCCAAATATTTTGCATCTTCCTTCAATTAGTCAAAGTTGGCTAACAGGGACAAAAATGATAGGGTGCCTTCTTTTCAAGGCCTCCCCTGCCCCCCCCCCCCCCCTCAGCATTTGAGTCCCAGCATTGTTGTATACCCACCAGTGAAATCATGTTCATATCTGGTTGTAAAAGATTTAAAAGTTGTTCAACATTAAAAGCTTATCAATAAAAGGATTGCAGTGCTGTCTTTCACTCCAAACCTACGACGGAATAACTAGATTTGCGAGGCTAGTTAACGTCAGTTAGCAATTTTCCTTGAAGTTCGGGCCAATCAGAGAGGGATCACTGCATACTGTGTCAGCATCTATAGCCTACAACACTTCTGAGATTAACTCAAGCATGAGATTATGCCTTTTGTGAAAGTCAAAGAACTGAGCAAAGTAAACACACACACAAACACTTGAAGAATCACACACCAAACCCCCCTCCCTAGATTTGGGGACGGCCCCGTTTACCAATGATGATGATGATGAACAGATGAAGGTTATTAAGCAGTAGGCCAGGTTCTTATCGAGTTTCACAAATCAGTCCAACAAGCATTTAGAACAATATGGGTAGGTAGAAAAAAGGGAAAAAAAGTCTTTTTTGTCTACCGACAGTAATACTGCCAAAGGGAAGAAAATAATTCTGTATGTTCAGTCCAAATACTGCGCCCACCAAACAGGCTGTTTTAGTAATACCTCTTCTGACAATTCTCCAAAGGTTTGTAAGACATCCAGTAACAGACCGGCTTTGTAAAATGTTTTCGTCAAATTTCTGATGCAGATTTGAGAGAGGAAAAAAAGCAAAGATAGTCTGGATAAAAGATGGAAATTGCTATGGAAAATACAACAATGTAGGGCAATTATTAAATGTACTCACAATCTTCATGTACAGATCGAAGACAGGGTTTGCGGTTCTACAAACCCAAATCATTTTTCAACCTGAAAAAAACTTCAAAAGTAGTTATTAGTAAAACTTTGCAATTTGACCAAGATATAGTCCTCATTTGTAAATTGTCATTTGTCTAAATATGTATTAGAAAAATCCTTTGATGTTTAAAATTTGTATTACTTCTTTTGTGCCAAACACTAAGAAATATAAAACATAATAAACCAACCAACCAACCAACTTGTGAATTTTCAAGACAGTCAAAATAACCCCACTCCAGCAGGATAATATCATTTTTAAGAACACAGTTGAACCAAGGTTCTCCTCTTGCCACATCATACATGGTTCAGCTGAATAAATTATTAAACATCACCAAATATTTCATGGATATGACTCACTGGTTGAATCGACCTGCCCTGTCTTCGTTGTCTGCATATGAAAACATTTTGATAGCATAATTCTCTACATGGGAATTACATATCATCTCATTCTGGAAGTCCTCATTGTCAGCTAACTCTTGCTTCCTCTGTGAAAACCAGAAATAAAGATCTTATCAATATTTAACAGAAATATAGATATTATTGATCTAGATATTAGACATCTAATATTTGCAGATTCCCTCTTTGAAGTAATGTGTTTTTTTCTTCTTCTGTGATTTGTAGAAGTTTTCCAAGATTTTTCTATGTTGCCATGTTATGAAGATTGAACTTGAACTCAGTAGTAGAAAATGATATTATTTTTGTACTTATTATGAGAAATCCTCATGATTAATGTTTTGAGATTTCCCAGATTTGATATATTGTTTACAAGGGTTGTTTACAATAGACACTGGTGAAGGGGGGGGGGAGGGAGGGAGAGGAAGGGGTATGCAGGGTTATATACCCCAGTTCTAAATGACAAATGAGTGAAATCAATGCAAAATTATTTGCAACTGCATGATGTACGCACCTTTTCCAATACGCCCATTAAAGTAAAAAGGAAGGTCTTGTCTTCTGGGGATCTTTTATCTAATCTCATGGCTGTCTCCATGGCATACCTCATACCTGCAGGAGAAATGAAGGTATTGTTGTACAGTAAGAATCACACAGAGTAAGACTAGAAGTAGAACATCAACTTTGTACAAAGAACATATTGACAATAGTCGTCAAATTTTTCTATCACCATTTAACAAACTGAACTTTTAATAACAATGAAAACAGATCCTGTGGAATGCTTGCAGTAATTTTAAAAGCATTTCATAATTACAGGTAGCCAAAGCATTTCATTGAGTGAGAAATAGAAAGAATCAGCTTTACTCTCCTCGGCATCTAAGACCAAGTCATAATTTTATTCTTGACCTGTTTGGCATTTAAGTGTTCAATGTATCTCTTTCTTTGTGTCCAAATATTTGGGAAATATTTTGATTTGGCCAATCTACGGGGTTTCAGACAATTCTTAACGTATGTTTGACATACATGTTACAGAATTTAGCATTAACAAACTTCTCTTGAGTTGCATTACTAAAATGAGTGTACATAAGGCTATATCTGAACCAGGAGAACCATGGATTCGTAACAACAAATATACCATGTTTAAATACAACAAACACCTACATAATTTGTAGGACCGTGCAATGCCTACGTCAAGCAGATCAAAGGTTAGGATAAACTGATAATTTGTTATTTTCATATTTTGATTACGAGCTTCAGTCTTGTTACTGTTATAAGTCACAGTTTGCCGACTCTGACGAAATGTGCTTTGCTATCATTGACCTTGAGTTTGACAATGGCTATAAGTTAAGCATGTAGCATAGGGTAGGCCTGTCAATTGTAATCCTATTTTTACTTCAATAGATTGTCTCACTCAGTCTTATGCTAAGTTTAGGTTACTTTGACAGATACAAACATGTTGATGCTTACAAAAATATGATATAATCTTATCCCTGTTATCATGTTGCTTGGCAAGTAGCATGTAAGGACGAATCGGCTTCAGTGTATCCGGGACGGGAATGTCCGCCGATGCCATCTTATTGATACCGCTTCTTTCAAGTTCTCTGCAGTACAGTAGTTTCACTTCTTACTGTTACTGTGTTAGGTTTGATTTAGCCTATGACGAGCCGACAGTAACTACGTTAGGACTCGGAGAACAGTTAAAAGTTCCTCGAAGCCTATTCAGGAACCTCCAAGTAATTAGGTTGGGATAAGCATCAACTGAAGATTCATGCCGTAGTGAGTCTAAGGCAAGGCTAACTGGTGAGGTCAGAATTAGTAATAAATAGTATATAAACTAAGTTTGGCTTAGCAATCAGGATGAAGTCAACATTTTGATCATGTCTAATATTAAAATTAACTACTTAGGGTGACTATTATTCCTAACCAAAATATGCTTACAACTGTCTAGCTAGCTGGCCAGCTTGACCAGAATTTGCAAGACATTAGCTAAATGACAACGTTATAACTACGAAAAGTATGCCATGTAACTAGCAGATAACTTACTCAATATTGGTCAATCCAGAAGACTATGCTGGAATAAAGTCACATGATTAGTCATATGCTTTTGTGTCGCGGACCTGAATAGTTTGACCTCTGACCTGACAAAATGCGATCATAATAAAGTTGAGAGTGAGAAAAAGTGTGTTAGCAAAGGGGAAACTACGAAGCCTAACAGTGGCAATGCCAAAATCAGATTAAAATATAATATGGATTTGCGACTCTATTTAACAGTTTTAAGCGTACTTGTTGCACATCATAGTGTCGTTGTAATCGCAGAATGCTTAGCAGGGGATTTCAACTTAACGGCCCTCGAGATATGGTGACAGCTTACATATTCCTCTTTCTTTTTCGTTTCCCAATTGGCCTAACGTTAGAACTGCAAATCGCAGGGCTTGGCAAAGTAAAGAAAACTATACAGGCCTAACGCAGCCTCTGTGCAGTTGCCTACAGTAGGCCTAGCCTCTTTTATGCTCAGATCAAAGTTGGGTTGGAACTTATTCTGTATAGTTAGTGACACCAAATATGCTGAAATGGGCTAAGAGTATATATTTTTTTGTAGTTTTGGACTGTGTTTAGTAAATTTAGACCTATTTAGTACTGTTAGACAGTTACAGAACCTAGCCAGTTTATAAAATGGTAATGATAAATGTCGATCAGTAGCTGTCATGCTTATGTCAATAATAGTGGGATTTGTTGTGAACTTAGTCATTCTGTTGATAACTGTATTTTGTACTATGTATTATTTCCATCAGCAGCCTGACTCATTGTTTTGTGGTTGTTCTAGTTACGTACAGACACTCCATCAGCTTCACTATGCATATTGATCACATGTACTGTACTTGTACTGGTTCCTCCTCAAGAATAAACCCTACTGTAAGTTAGTCAACCAAATTTAAACTAAATACAAAGCATTTGAAGTCCAGACTAGTATACGGTATCACCTGCTAAATGTACTTTTGGTTTTACCGAAATGGTATGCAACAACCCTTACTCCCATGCTTTACTTTGGTCGTCATCTATTAGCTTGCTGAACTATTGTAAATACTGACTGATAATGAAGTATACCTGATCGATGCTTTCTGAATAATTCAAATTGGTGTCTTATGCAGTTTTCAATTTGTATGCATATTATCATCATGTTGCTGGCTGATTCTGCTTTTCCTTCCACTTTATACAATATTGATCGATATATTGATTTTGAGCTTCACGAAATACAGGTGTTTTGCAAGTAGATGGAGAAATACTTGAGGTTATTGTGCTAACTAAGTTCTGTATTGCTACAGTGTAGGCATTCTAAAGCCTGTGAGCTGATAATGGTGGATGAGGAAAACCAAAGGAGGCAATGAAGTTACCATTTAAATCATTCTTTAGAACAGAAAACATCAAGCTATATGTTTTAAGTACTGTAACTTGGAAGTGCATGTATTAATAGAGCCCTTTTAGGTTTTTTTGTGGTAGGTTGAAAGTGAAACCTTTGTGAAGCGAAACCTTTAGGCTGTTACCTAGGAAGATGTGAAGGCACCCCTTCCTCCCAGAAAAGATAAAGGTTATAGTACTGTAAGGTAGACCTCTTCTCTAAAAAACATGGGATGTGGGGACTAACGAAACCCATACCCTATGCTCACACTTGGGGTATCCAAGAATATTTGACTACTACAGTATAAAAAAAAAAGTTATTCTCATTTGCTGTCAGTTTGAAGCCAGTAATTTGATTTAATGTCTTCATAAAAGAATAATAATTGCTTTCGTATTAAAGCATTATCATAATCAGAACATGCTGATCATGTTTGCGTCTTTTTCCACAGGAATCCGTGGAAGTCGGTGGCGAACGTGTCAGGAGTGCTTGGTATATTTTCTTTTAACCTTTGTGGCTCTGACCCAGAGTGTGATGGCAGCTCAATATGCTGGAAGAATGGCTCTGAATCGATCAACATCGCTAACCCGTTGTCAACCCTATCGCCTGTACTCAACGAGCAAACTGGTGGCTTCAGTATCAATTTCACAGGTGTGGCTTGTGGGAGAGGAAGTGACTCTTGGTCGACTACCATTCAATTTAAATGTGGTGTTTCACTGGTGAGTATTTCTGTGACATATTTCAGGTCGTTGTGAATGTACAAACTCTTCTATAAATTTTGTCCATTTTCTGTATATTATGCAGCTTTCTTCATCAATCTTTATACTATTCTTGATTGACCTCCCATGGCAAGATGTTTGAAATATTTGATTGAGGAGTTGTGCTTCATTTCAGAGGAGAAAAATGCTTTTACCTTGCCTTTCCACTTGCAGATTGAAGTCATAGCCGAGTGATTGGTTGTTGAATTACTGTGAATTGAACACTGCAAAACAAAACAAACGTGTGGAATAAACATACAGTTGCAGTTTGCTTCCATTAAATGGGAAGGTGTTAAGCCATTGTTTGTTCCCCTGTAGGGTATTGACATGTTTCAAAAAGTGACAGTATGTGTTTCTGTCTGTGGCAAAACTTAGACAATCAAACCCAATATATAGATTACTTGTAAAATGTGGTGTCGCACTGAACCAGGTGTTTCCTGATTCTTGTGGACGTCAGTCTGTGTTTTGGGGTTTCTACACATTTTAAAAGAAGACACCTGTAGGTCTACAAGTTGTAATGTTTGAAAAAGAGTAAATGCTGGTAAAAATGTATCAGTTTACACCCAATTCACACGTATCCAGGCAAAACCACGGAAGTTCTTCAGATAATCGGTGGAGGCTCTTCCACAAGTGAACTTGGAACCCTTTCAATTTCTTTTCACATTATTTTTATGAAGAAAATGTACAAAACATTATGTAGGTTGGCAATTTAGTCACAACCATTTCTATGTGGTGCAGGTGGTGGCCCGGGGAAGGGAAGGAGGGGCAGCCAGGTGTTCAGAAAGAAGGAGATGTGGCCCTGTGGCTGTTGAAGGTGACTCCCATGTACAGTAGGGGGGTCCACAGAAAAACCCACAGATTTTTTTTTTTAAAGTTTTGACGTTACATGGTCCAATTCAAGGCATATTCAGGCTATAAGTTAGGCATACAATGAGGTCTACATGCAAGGTTGTGCTAATTGTTAAACTGCTTTTATACATATATTTTATTGTTTGGGATTGATGAGATTAGGGGCAAGGGAAGGTTGGGATTTACACCCCCACACCCCCACATATAAGATGTTAGCAGTGTTATTAAGTACTGTATGTAGTACTGTTTGATGAATACTGTTGTGTATACGTAGAGGAGATGTACGTTACAGTGAGCTATATGTACTGTTAACAGGAAGTAAAGATTGTCTTGTAACAAGTCACTCAATTAATAGGTTGAGTTGCATCATAACTGGTCACATTGTGTTTCAGTTTCTAGGCTCTAAATTTTGTCTATAAAAAAGTACTACTGTAACTGTTGTTTACGAAACTGATACTAGTTTTATCTTTGCAATTGTATCGTATAATTTGCCTATACGCATGGAGGGAGGGAGGGAGGGGAGGTGGGGGGGGGGAGATGGAAGGAGGGAGGGTGGGTAGAGGATAATATGGCCAGCATGTTTTACTATGTAATGTACTATGGACAATGTAGATTTATGCTCCTACAATCTTGCTCGTAAAATATAAACTTTAATTCTATATGTTGTAAAACTTGCTTCATATAAAAGCGAGGATTAGCATTCACTTTTTATAGTTTGTTTCCCTTAATGTGTTGTTTGTATACCAGTTCATTTGGGTAGTGATCAAAGTTGTACAGCAACCTTCACTTGTAAGGAAATATGATATGCTAATTATGTTTTATTTCCTTTTCAATAGTGGGTTATATGGAGAGCATATATTGTTTCATAACTTTCTAAGTTGGAAAAACAGTGTAAAATTTCCTTTCCCAGACTGCATGATCTAGAGATACTGTATGTATTGTTATTCTGTACATGTATGTCCTAAAGTGCCTTTTGGATGACTCTAGCAGTACACTTAGATCTTTATGGCAAAGAGTCTATGAGAAGTGTACATCTCTAACCCTCTTCATATGAACAATACCAGCTTACCAGAGAACATTTTAAGTTAAAACTTCCACTTTGAAAATCTAAGACAGCTCAGGAAATATGCAAACATAAAATACTTCTCATTACTCATTGTGCATGTCCATTTAAGGGATAGGTCGTCTCTGTCCCATAATTAATGCCAATTGATGGGAGCCTTTGGCAGGTGTATCCATTGTTCTTTTTGTCTTTTATCCATTGTTCTTATTGTCTTTTTGTGACATCAAAGTCTAAAGCTGTATAATTCTTGAGGTTTGCGAGTGGCATTACACTTCTTACTGTAATGTGTGATCCACTAATACAGTACCATCAGTGCCCGTTCTTCAACTGATTTGACCAGGCTGAAGATGAGGTAGGTATAACCACCCCAATCCCCACCTACGTCAAAATCTAGCCTGTTGCTCCCGGTGGCAACAGGTGATGCCCAGCATTAAATTCTGCCCCAGAAAAACATAACAGCCGTGGTAAGATTGTGCCTCCCTCAAACTCAGCCTGGTCTTGATTATTAAACCACTTTTGGCTTTTATTTGGCCCATCCTGAGTCTTTGACTTTATACCATGTATTCGCACCACTGTATTCATGTTTGTTTGCATACATGTACATGTACGAAAAAAAAGATTAAAAAAAAACAAATAACATTTGAATTCACATATATATGAGTCATTGTGGCTTGAAGATTCAAGAACATTTCCTTCGCTTGAACTTCACAGGGATCACCTGAGTTTTTGTCCAAGTCAGGCTGTGCTCTTGCCTTTGAGTGGCACACAAGTTTAGTCTGTACTTCACGGCTAGCTAAGAGGGAAGTACCCTGTTACGTCATCGACGGAAATAACCACAAGAGGGATTTAAGTCCGCTGATCAAACAGACCGGCGGTTATCTGGTCGACTCGGACGGAGACAGGGACATCTACATCAACGTCTGTAGAGATATCACGCCAGGTAAAAATCATTTTAGGGATCGTCTCATGACGGTGGTAATCAAATTTGTTTAAAAGGATTGAAAAAGTGATGTGGTGTCAGAAAGTTCTCTGGTTTCAAATGAAAATGAGAAGAAACATGAAGAGAGAAATGTTGAAATGTGAAAGATGAAAAATTAAAAAAAAAAATCACAGAATGTTCCTTTTATCAGTTTGGCCAAAACAGTCGACCTCAGCCACCAGGAAATTCTTTGAAGGAATTTACAATTGCCGCTGGAGGGGGGAAAAAATGTATCTGAATATTTCTTTGTCAGAGTTACTTACCATACTTTTTAAACAGACTGTTGTTCAAATTGTGACAAATGAGATATAGCATACGCCCCTCATTTTAATATTTTTATTTTGATATTTTTTTTGGATATGTTTTTTTTTTAGCTACTTCCACTGCAGGCTGTCCGACTAATTCATCGGGCTGCCTGATTAAGGATGGAAACAATGTCAATACAGGAGAGGCAAATGCGAGACTGACGATCGAGGGCGACCAGCTAAAGCTGATGTACAGTACAGCAGTGCTTTCGTCTGGCTGCAACGGTTACAATCCCCGAACCAAAATAACATTCGTATGTCCACGAGAAGAAGGAAGATTCGGTGGGGTGAGTGAAAAATCATAACGCTGCCCAGATTCTTGGTAGAAATGGGAGCATAAGGGGAGGACAAAGTTGAAGATGAGAAGAGATTTTAGAGTTGTCCCTTGGTCTGAGTCTCAGGGCGGAGCGTCCATACAGTCAGGGGGGGGGAGGATGCCCCCCCTGACGGACTCAAATGGACTGTTGGCGCCCTTTTCAGCTTTTTACCACTCTTTACTTATTCACGATTATTGAGTTTTTTATTGCGCTCTCATCTACCTATTGACATTTGTCACGTTTATTGGTGTAATTTTCTGACAAAATGGCGATGACACCTATTTATTCTTTGTTTATCTGCAAATTAGCAAGGCCCGGAAAGGGTCATGTCCGGGGATCTAGGGAGTATCTTTACTCAAAAAATTTCTGTACGCTTCGCGCTAACCTGTGGTGGCGTTCCGCTTAGATAGTGTCAAAAGCGCCTCTACAGACCATTCTCGCCCCCCCCTGATCAATACCCCTAACTCTGCCACTGGGTGGCTCAGTTTGTTTTCTTGTTAGAAAACCAAACCAAGATGGTTGTGTTCAGAGGAGCAGAACTAATTGATTTCTCATCAGCACTACATTCATTCACGACCTTGAATCGTACATTAGTTCAGGGTTGGCCGGTTTTTACCGGGCGGTTTTTACTGGGAGGTTTTTCCCACCTATAAGTGGGAAAAACTGGGAAAAACCTCAAATTATATACAGTAGAATTCTTAAAAATTCCTGTGGAACTTGTGGAGGAGCATAGAAACTACAAGAAAATGGCATCTTATGGTAGGGGGTTGGGTTACATCCAAAGAACAGCCATGATCTATAACTTTGTGAGTTTACCGATTAGACTACTATAAATAATTCAAATAAATAATATATTGGATGCTCAAATCAACCAACTTTATTTTAATACATTAATTGGGCCCATGTGCCTTACATAGTTTCAAAGCAGTTTCTATTGAGCCCCCTGGATTGAAGTTCACCTCAATAGACTGTTGCCTAAGTACTGTATTAATTGAATAAACTGTCTGAGCACATAATAGGCCTGAAGAATTTAGGAAGGGTGAGTGTCCCAGTGTAGACCTATAATGGTTTGGGCAATAGGCAATGCATACTGCTAAAGAGATCGTGACAGAATAACTATACATGTGCAATATGAAAAATACTCTTTTTTCCACAAAAAGTAGAATTAGGTTGTGATAAAATAGCTCAAAATGAAGCTAAGAAACTCCCATATTCAATAACATATACCTGTCATGAAACAATATCGTGCCTACTGATGACCCTGCATATTACGGACAAGTAATAATAGTTTTCGAGATGGAGGCGGTTTTTACCGGTATTTACCAGTTTTTCCCGGTTTTTACCTGGTTTTTACCGCTTAGTGGGAAAAACAGGTTTTTCCCGGGAAAATGCCAACCCTGCATTAGTTATTTGGGACTTGTACTCACTTTTTTTCCTTTGAAAAATATCTCATATTGAAGAAATAGAAACCAGCAAACTTTCAGAAAAGAAAAACATAATAATATGTGTACACAGGTACATGTACAGTATGTGTGTGGAAAGACCTTGTAGTGAACTCTTCACCCAATTTGGGACAATTTTTTCTATACTGTAGTGTCGTGTCCCGCTTCAGAGCACTTATATTGTCAGTACGAGTAGTATGAATACCAAGTTTCTATCGGATCAAGGTTAGGAACTGTTTGTACTGTCAATACCAGTGCTTTGAGAGCATGATATGGGAGAGGACAGTTTAGAGAGGTTATAAGCATTAGGAAACTATCCCAACTGGCTGAATTATTTTGCCATTTTCATGAATATCTATTCTGATTTTAATTTAGTCATGAGAATATTCATGACTGCAATTGGTCATGTGAATACTGACTACGTGAATATTCATGTGTGGAAAATGTCTGTGTATGTTGTTTTGTTGTATGTATACTTGGTCAGTAAGCTACACGATGATCACATGGTTTGAGGGCCTGCTGTTTGAAGGATGACACTGTAGGCTACCAAGAAGATGTACTGTAAGGAGACTAGGGGTGGAGAGTTGAACAGTTGTTTGGGTTTTGGCCCCATGCAGGCGATATCTTAGGTGCCTTTTTTTAAAAACACGTACCCCCAGAATAGCTAAATCTTTATCATTTTATAGCTCAGATGCAAGATAAATATGTCTCCCTTCTTTACATAATTAGTTACTTTTATACTACACAAAAACAGAAAAAAAAAAAAGAATCACGTGTGTTTTAGGACCTTATAGTCTAGTCTCATTAACATTTTCGCTAGCACTCGGGCCTACCTGGAAGGACATTAACTAGACTTAGGCTTATAAAAGGCGAAAACTTGAAAATTTGCTGTGAGACAGCACATTGTATTTCATTATTCCATGAAGTGAGTTATGTAACTACTGTAAATGCCTATTTTATGAGGACAACATTTTAGCAGAGTATCCCGCTTCCAGGCTGAATTCCGCTTGGTGGTTTTTTCCTTCTTCTCCATTTCGAGCTTACTCACGAGGCAGGAGTTTGGAAGGGCCAGGCCAGGCCAGGCCAAGGCGGTGTGGATTGTGTCACTGCGTGGCTTTACCAGCATTAAAAAACCATGATCATACTTTACTCTGAATCCATTTTAATATATATACCCTCCTACCCTTCTAAAAAATTAATAAAATCAAATAATAAAGCCTTCTCTTTTTGCTGGACAGAGCAAAGACCCTGTGTTACTCACAGATACTAACTGTCATTTCGACATCGAGTGGCAGACGGAGTACGCCTGCGAAGTCGACATGTACACATCTAACGGCGACTGTCGGTTCACTTACGATAACGATGGCATCGACATAGATCTCAGACCGCTGAAAGGTGAGACCCCAACAAAACGGGCCCAGAACTTTATGACTTTTTTATGAGCCCACCTTTTAAGTAAAAGGTGCAAGCGTTTTTAAAAGAGATTTTTTACTTGCTAACATCAAGGTTTCCACTGTTCCTAACTATTACAAAACTGCAAGACAACAGACAGAAAAGTATAGAAAGGTACTTTCACACATAGTAATGAGTGGCAGCTATTGACAACAAGCTACACTGCTTGGTAAGGCAGTGTTTTATTATTGCTCAAAGCATCGGTTTTATTTATTAAGCACAAACCTCAGTTTTTCGAAAAACTGCAAATGTGGCCGCCTCCAGTAGAGCTTAAAAATACCAATCCCGAGTTGATCTGCATGCTGGTGATCATGAAACAAAAAGGGTGTTATCACAGCATCATAATGTGCGGTGGTCATGTGACTGCTCCCAAGAAAACGTTTACAACAGTAATTATTTGAATCTTATTCAATCTTGTACTAAAGCAGTTGCCACGGGAACATCTATCTACTATATGCACGCTGTATTTCCTGAGTAGAGTACAACTTGCTGAGATGCGGTATACACCAGACAATTGGGGAGTATTTCCCGTTTCCCCCAAGGGGAGCAGTCGTATATACTTGACTTTTATTCGAGGGGGCAAACCAACAGTGGTTTACCCTCAGACCCTAGCCGACAAAATAGATCCTCTGTCCATTCGGTACTAAAAATTCCAGTGTTTGAATGCTTTTGAACAAGAAGGCAATGTAATTCCTTTTCTTAATTTTTGCAACAGCCTAATAACAAGCTCCTTTCCCCACCCCCTCCCCCTTCCCCCTGACAGTCCCACACTGACAGGCTCCCCTGACTAAACTAGCTCTGAGTTCTCAATATTAAAGGCCTCTGGGATTTACTTGACACAGAAGTCTTGACCTTAACCCAATTACAGTCGCCTTTAGGAATGCTTGTTTGTATTTCACAAGTACATTTTGTGACAGATATTGTCCTAATATTTGCTGAAATATGATGCTGATCGAAGGTTTAATATATTTGAAGTCAAAGCCTGGAAACCTTGTAAGCTCTCAAACTCAAACCATTTCTTTGATGAATGACTTTTCTGTGTCACTAACTGTCACAGGATTTGGCCTTTCCTCTTTTGAAGTGGCTGAGAGGGCTTTCCACTTCCACTAATGACTTATCTGTCATCAACTTTCAGAAGAGTATCGCCTTTGCAATGATCAAGTTATCTTGAACTCTTTTCTGATGTTCTGGTAGTTGACTTTATAGGATACATTTTCCTCAGTTGCTCTATCAACCAGGTGACTCCATATATAAATTTATAAGGCAAGGAATCACAAAATCTGCTGGCATTTTGGTTAATACTGTAAGTCTCCCATGTTCTGGTTTTTTCCCCTAATTAATGGTTAGTACACCTGTTTTTGTTTCATATTATGTTTCAACAACTTAATGCATGGTCTCTTTTCTATTTTATTAGAGGTAACAACTCCATTTGAGGCGAGTACTTCTGCTGCGGACGAGTTCAAGTACTACATTGCCGTGTGTAGCAGTTTGCAGGATCATAACTTTGATTGCGGACAGGCTGAAAAGTCTGCCGTTTGTCAAGAAAAGAAAGGAGCAGATAACCCCATTGCCAGCAGACATTCGACCGGAACATCAGATCAGTTTAGTCTAAGGTTAGTTCTGTCCCTCGTCTAGCCTGAAGCAGTGAGACATATCATACAACAGGCGCGTAGCTAGGAATTTGCCAAGGGAGGGGCGAACCTGTAGACAAACTATCAGACCCGTAGATACGGCATTGCAAACTATCTAAGCGTAGCGCCACTATGGTTGGCCCGAAGAGCAAAAGAAAAAATTTGGCTGAAAATTGCCTCCCAGATTGCTGGAAATGGCTCTTCCCAGGCCTTGTAAGTTGCATCTAAGCTTGAAATTACTAGTGATATCATAATAACATACAAAAAAAAAATATGCTCAAGGGGGGGGGGGGCGATTGCCCCCTTCCCCATACGATCCATACGATGGATCTTTCATAACTCATTAAATTAAAACAAAGGACAGAAAATCTGAACCTATTCGTCTCCTTTAATCCCTGGTATAACAAACTGAGGGTGGGGACCCTCTTAATATATCATTTTTTAGAGGATATTTATGCAGACCATTGATTGAGTACAAGGTAGTGTACATTGTAAGGAAATAAAATGCTAGATTGTTTAAAAATAATATCCACAAAATGCATCAATTCTCTCTCCCCCCCCCCCAAGAAAAGACTGAATTTTGGTTTTTATTGGACTAAATTTAGCCACTGAAACTTAGTCTGGTATATTCTCTTCCTGTCAGATATGCTGATGGCGAAGTGACGCTAGTGTATGGCGGTGGTGGCGTGTGCCGCCATAACAGTTTCCAGCGGACCAGTGTAATATCGTTCAAATGTAACAAAACTGCAGGTAGGTGGTCTTTTGAGTTTGGTGTGCGACCGATGCTACGGTTCAGTGGGTAAAGGAGGAGGCATTGGGGGCCAAGAAATCTAGTACCCTGGGAGGTTGTTGGTCTTAAAGGCATTGAAGACTCACCCAAAACCGCGTGCGGCCATCTGAAAAAGTTAACTTTCTGTTGCTTGCAAGTGACGTTTTGTTCGTGTCGCTACAATATGCAGACAGTAATGAAACGTGATACCTTGTTATCTTAAGCTGGACCTGAAATGTCCTTCGCTGTATCGTTTGTATACTGTGCTGTGGGTATTGACCGCAGCTGTATGTACTGACTGTACACTAGTGTCTAATTACAGACGGTAGCAAGCTGTGTGTATTTTCTGGGATCGACGGTGGTGTTTAACACTTCTGTTCAGGCATGAGACTCTTCCGCGTAAACGCGGATTTCCGATTATTTTTTTTTCATTTTCGCGTTTTTTCTCGTAATTCGCGTTTTTTATTATTTTTTATTATTATTATTATTATTTTTTATTTATTTATTTATTTAATTTTTTTTTTTTTTTTTTTTGCCGAACATGCTGGACTGTGAAGGGAAGGAACACCGAATTTGACCAGTGGTGGAATCAAGTAGCACAAAGCAAGCAAAAAAGCCTTTTTTTGGTTCAAAAAAGCTAATGGATAAATTATACAAGCAGAAATTCCACACTTTTTTGGCGAGTTACGTGATGTGATAGATTCCATCTAGAGTCCACCATTTTGCATTTAAGCCCTCCTTACCTGACAGAAAAATTCTAAAAGGGAGGGGGACACCCCCTCCTCTTAAACCCCTCCCCCAGGACAGCGATCGATAAATTTCAGATTTTTTTTCCCCGGCTCAGTCTCATCCCTGTCTGTTACACCTCATTCGAAACTAGGTCAAATTACCGGCATTAGACGTTTCTTTTGCGCGAGTCTTCACACCCTTTAAGCCCTGGCTGACTGAAGTAAGATGGTGGGGTTTTCATTTAGGAGATAATCCACAGTTTTTCTGATCTGAAGTGTACTCTTAAATGGTAATAAAAACCCCAAAGTGGGCTAAAAAAAACTGTAAATTTGGATAACCACAGTGATATGGAATGTAAGTTTTGAGCCATTCTGTCTTCTCGCACATGTACATCTGACTGTTCAGCATGAGAGCAAAATAACTGCCATCCAGGCTGGTTTCATATTCCTGAGGTGATTAATTTTATAGTTTGTTACCGTTTGACTTGGTTTAACATTACTTTGTGCGTTACGATGTGACTTCACCTCGGGCTCTCATATACATGTATATACCAGCACAAAATTGTATTACCAAGTTTTAAGTTACATAAGAAATGTTCCAAACATAACAGAAATATTGTGCAATGGTTTTCACAGTAAAACATTTGGAATTTGCATAGGTCTACAACACTTTCATTACAGATACATACCTTACCTTGCCTAGTGTAACCTAATTTGCATACAAGAATCGGGCAGAAGTTGCATTAAAGGATGACTTTAGCCAGAGTTATAGTCTTGATTTGTCTCGTAGTTTAAGCAAAAATTGACTTTTAGCAATATTTCTCTAGCTATTCCGGTTCTCAAGGTATGGTAGGTATGTGGAATCTTCTTTTGCATCCGAGGAACTCTAAAGAATGGACTGTTACAGTATTAGGCTGTAGTGTTCAGGCACTTTTATTGATGAACCTCAGCTGTTTTAAGAAAGGGGCATTTTTATCAAAAATCAAAATTTAAAAATTAACATGGTGACGTATAAAAGTCATCCTTTAATCTGACGAGACGGAGAAGGATTGCCCCTGGGCCCTTTTTTAATTTATTTATTTAATTTTAAGCTCATACCACCATGCTGGTGTGAGCTATTGTTACAGTGCGGCGTCTATCACTCTATCACTCTATCCGTCAACAATTGGTAAAACCGCTCCCACTCGCACAGTGTTTGATGGAATTTCATGAAACTTGGACACAAGGACCATTGGGTTTAGGGCCATCAGAGATGGTCCGAAATTTGGGGTCAAAGGTCACCTGTGGGCCTTATTGGGCCATTTTGTGGAAATACGCAAAATGCTTCTTCTACAGATTCCATGGTACAATGTTGAGGGTTTGTCACGATAGTACTATGGCAGTTTTACCTTCAGGGTGTTCATGAATTTGCAATCAAAGATCAACTAGTGGTCTTTTGTGGCCTGGGCCGCGGCCCTATTTTTTCAAATTGTTCCTGTTCGTACAGTGTATGGCCAGTTATAATGAAACTTGGTCACAACGTTCCTCGGGATGAGAGTTACGAGGGGTGTTTGGAAAATTGAGGTCAAATGTCATTTAGGGGGTCATCGGGGGTCATTCTTTGTAATATTTTCAAATATCTCAATCTCCTCAAGATTTTGATGGATCATATTCAAAGTTGAACTGATGATTGTTGGATTGTGTATGAATAAGGTGATGCCTAATAATTTTTGGTCAAAATTAAATTAATTACAATTAATCCCCATTGTTTAAAAAAAATCTGAGCCTTCACCATTTGCCAAAGCTCCTTTAATTTGTCTCCCAGTCTCTGCAGTGTTTGTTTACATTTGTGGTTAAGCTCTGCAGAGGCTGTTAGTGGAATTAAAGCAGGACTGGGAGTTGTTATTAACTGTTGAACTGTAAGCATGAGAGCCCTATAGCCAATCAGCACTTGCCGATTCTTAGAAGTTTTTGAGCTTGAGGTATGTAGGCAGCCAGCCAAAATTTTGGCAAGGAGTGCTTCAGGTCTGCTCAGGTAGAGAAGAAAGTGTTATAGGGTAGGTCAGTGGTATTGTTTGAGAGAGTGGGTAAAATAGGATTTAAAGGGGGAAATAGGAATTATAGCCATTGGTGTGGCCAGGATTCTGCTAACGGAGGGGGGGGGGGTTATCCCTCATGGGCCCAAAATTGGTGGAATCTGTAAAATGGCCTGAAATTTGGTGGGCCATAAAGTTTTGTGGGCCCTACATTTTTAAGCTCGAAAAGGTATGAGCTTCTGCACCATTGGTGCTCTAGTTTTAAGTTACCTGTGTGCAAGTACCTATCCTTGAATTTCACCATTCTAAAATTCCCGACTTTCACAGGCAACGGACAGCCAAAGTTCACATCCGAGGTTCACTGCATGTATTTCTTCGAATGGGAGACGGAGCACACCTGTCTGGAGCATTCGACGGATACCACCTGCCGTGTCAATCACGGCCGGCAGAGATTCGATCTGTCGAGCTTGGTACGAGAGAGAGGAAGCAATTGGGTGGCCCTCAACGGAATCCACGATCACGAAAATAATGACGACGGCATTTACTACATCAACATCTGTGCGAATCTCCTTCAGGAGGATGTGAAAACAACCTCTTGTCCTCCAGGTTCCTCCGCCTGCTTCGTGGGTAAGTGGCCTCGTTATTCTGGAAAAAATACCACTTGAACGGATTTACTAAGGATTTCCTAAGTAAGGATACAAGGCTTTAATGCTGGGGTGGGCAACCTATGGCCCACGGGCCACATGCCGCCCCCGAGTGATATTTTTGCGGCACGTGAGATGTCTCAAGAAAAAGAAAAAAAAATCAATCTATCTAGTTTGAAATCAACAGCAGGTCATCAGTTAGGTGCGGCCCAGTCAATTTTTCACTCCTTATATCTGGCCCATTCATTCAAAAAGGTTGCCCACCCCTGCTTTAGTGTGTGTAGATTGATATACAATAGTTTACAAGAGTGCATCAGGTTTTGTAACTGCGGACAGGTTAGTCAAGGCTATTCTCTTGTCATCGTCGGTCTCCTTGCGTCATTTCAAAATGTTTCTCCCCATCCGACCATCTGATTGTTTGCCGATAGTATGGACCGGGGGCGGGGGGGGGGGAGCATTTTGGGATTGAAGTGGTTAAGTGATTTCTAAGAAGAGCTATGACGAGATTGTCCAAGTTTGATCGGGTGTAAAATAAACATTTTGACAGGTTTCCAAACTTTTGGTGAAATTGCTGGAGGGGAGCAATGCAAAAATCAAAAATATGCTCTTACACAATGCTTCTTTCCTTCTTTTGGTTCAGATCACCAAGGCGCCACGACCAGCTTAGGCCAGTTTAAGGAGAGCCCAGTCTATGACGAAGGAGAAATTGTATTGACGTATGTAGACGGAGAAACAAGCGGGTCTTGTACCAAGAAAACCATCATTCGATTCATCTGTGCTCCGGGTAAGGAAAGGGGTGTTAAAATTGTTAAATGAATATTAAAATGTAACAAGCTTTGATCATTACAAAGATACTTGTGTCTATTAAAGTAGATACAGGTGGTCATTTTTTTTTTCATTCCTAGCTGGAGGTAAAACGGAATCTATGCTATGGTGTGTGTGTGTGTTTATGTGTGTGACACTTCGTGAACACGGTAACTCAACGAGGTAATGTTAGATTAACTTCATACTTGGTATGCCGATTCGTCAAATAGAGTACAAGAAGCCTATTGTTTTCTGTGAAGTTCAATGGTCATTTGGGGTCAACAGAGGTCAAAGTCTGAAAACGTCTCGAACAGGATAACTCAAAAAGTACATCTTTGTTGAACTTCATACATGGTATGTAGCTTCAGCTTGTCGAGTACACTAACCCAATTGAAATTGGTGGAGGTCAAAGGTCATTTGCGGTCAACTTTCAAGTCAAAGTCTGAAAATCTTGTAAACAAGATAAAACACAAGAGGTACATATTTCTTGAACTTCATACTTATTATGTAGATCCAGCTTGGTGAGTGCAAGATTCCTATTGAAATTATTAGAGGTCAAAGATCACAACAAAACATACCTGGCATCCAGGTATTGAAATCTGCTTCAGAGTTCATACCTCCCCCCACCCCCTTGCTTTAAACGTGCACTTAAACCTATCAGTTTTCACCCCTTCAACTTCAAGGGGTCAGCAGGTTATCTCAAATGGGCACAAACTGGCTTAAAGGGGTCTAAAGGTCATCTCAAATGGTGGAACAATTGGCCATTTTCTCCAATTATTTACAATGAATAAACAATGTCATGTAACTCTCAACCATTGTTAAAAGGAATTACTAGCTCAAAAATTGGTAAATGTGACTATATTTCACATAGGAAGACTGTTCTTTCTGGATATTGAAACATTTTGCTTTAAAATTTTATATGGTAAAATTGTATGATTGAAATGACATAGTTGATGTCCAGAAGGATTGCTACAAACCCTTTTCTGGTTCTCACTTAATTCTTGGACAAATTTAACTCACTTGCTCTACATTAGTCAGTTAGTTTTTTCAAAGTTTTGAGCAGATTGTTTGGCAAGGAAATCACAAAGCTAACTGGCTTTCTGGTTTTTTTCCCTTGTCAAAGGTGAAAGGAATCAAGGCGCAGAGCATGCGTGCATGCGTGCATGTATTTATCAGGGATGTGCCCAGGATTTCCTGAGTCCCCGGACTGATCGCCGTTCGATTTGTGAAGGTGCTCAGATGCCAAATGCTGGCACTTGTGTAGCTTTTTAAGCACATACACAAGTACTAGTTTTGCTAACAATTTACGTTTTTTAATTTTTTTTTAGTGAAATATATTACGTACCTGGTAAAAGTTATTAGTTTGTTTCAAAGAGATTTTACAAGGGACCGATTGAGAGCAGTAAGTAATGTTTCCTGCATGCGTAACTGATGCATTATTAGTCTGTATGATTTTGGCATAGGCTAGGCCCAATTTATGTTGAATATTTTGTTAGGAATGTCCGGATTTTAGAGGAAAATAGTGCTGGGCAGGATTCACGATTTTTAAGACAGTGCTGGGCAGTAATTTTTAGTGCTGGGCGGGGCCGCCCAGTGCCGCCCAGCGTGGGCACATCCCTGGTTTATGTATGTTGTCACAATCACAACAGTTTGCCTAATTTCAGAAGATGAATCTCCTGCATTTTATCTCTTACCGGCAGGTGACATGGAGAGTGCCCCGTCTCTGGTTCGAAAACTCCATTCCTGCGAATATGAGTTTGAGTGGCGTACTGCTGCAGCCTGTCCTCTAGGCAAACGAACAGGAGAAAATTGTCAGGTGTTTGATGAAGATGCTGGTAAGAATCCCCTGGGGATGGTATTATGCTTGGTATGGGTAAGAATCCCCTGTGGGATGGCATAATGCTTGTTGTTGGTAATTGATGTATTAAGGGAAAAATAGATGTTTTCTTTCACACATTGTGCTGTTTGTTCCCTCTTTTCTGTTTTCAGGTTTTACATTTGATCTCAGTCCGTTGAGTAAATCCGGAGCGAATCAATACAAGGTCACTTATCAGGACTACGACTACTTCTTGAACGTGTGCGCTAAGGTGGAAGGTACACAATGTGACGAACTTGACATACCTAACCCTGGGGCTTGTCAGGTTCAAAAAGATGGGTGAGTTGAGGTTAAAAGATTGTGAAGGGTTAGATATATATATATATATATATATATATATATATATATATATATATATATATATATATATATATATATTTATAAATATATATATATATAAATATATATATATATATATATATATATATATATATGTCAGGTCCAAAAAGATGGGTGAGTTGAGGTTAAAAGATTGTGAAGGGTTTGATATATATATATATATATATATATATATATATATATAAATATATATATATATATATATATATATATATATATATATATATATATATATATATATATAAATATATATATATATATATATATATATATATATATATATATATATATATATATATATATATAAATATATATATATATATATATATATATATATATATATATATATATATAAATATATATATATATATATATATATATATATATATATATATATATATATATATATATATATATATATATATATATATATATATATATATAATGTTGTATAGATACATGTGTGTGTGTGTTTCATTGTCTCAATAGTGTGAGAATCGATCATAGTAGATTGACAATACAGATGAAAAGTAGTCTTTGATGCCTTATTGTATTTAAAATATAAAAATATGTCGTACTGATGCCCTGATCTTTCGACCGGCAACAAGTGGAATGTTCCTTACTGAGCAACACTTCTTTGATGGTCGTCGATGAGAATATATACAGAAAGTGGATGTCTGGCCGATGTCTCAAACCGATTCAAACCAAAATATTAATTTAACTCATCAACTTGTGACAGTTGAGTTGGCTTGCTTGAAACAATTTGCCTGATATTGTGAGAGAGAATTATCTAGGCTGCCATCGTGGGCAAACAGTTTTTGTGGCTACTCTTACGATTCAATAATCGACTCTTTGACTCATCAAACTGTTGAATTTTGAAACACATTTGCTGCAAGACGTACAATTGCAAAGAGGGCTACTTATAATTGATTAGGTGTTGTGGGGTATCACACCCATTGCACATTGCCTATTAAGCAAGTTTCTTGAAGAGAAATCCACTCTTGTGTATATCAATCCACTTTAAGCCTATTGCCTTTTTGTAAAGGTCAAAGGTTATTACCAATTTGCAAATGTGCATACCCTTTAGAAAAAAGAAAAGATGACAACAATGCACTGTTTCTGAGATATTTGTTTCCATAAATATATATATATATTTGAGATACTCCTGTTCCCACAAGTTCTTAGACACTTCATCTCTGCAACTGAAAGCACGACATCAATTTGAGTGTGAAACGTTTTTTTTTTTTTGGGTAAGTGTAAGATAAAATGGTTTCTTTGAAAAGCATATTTGCATCTAATCTCTACAGGACTAATCACTACACTTTGGGGCAAGCCAATTCCACCCTGGAATATTTTGATGGGATTTTGAAGTTATCTTACATGATGGGTTCAGAGTATAACAGCAATGACAACAGAGAGATACATAGACAGGTAAATGATTGTGCCTATTCCTTTCCGCGTCCGTTTCATTTACAGGGAAAGCTATAGAAGGAACCAAACGTTTTTTTGTTTTTACAATCTTTACTTACAAGCTAACACTCTTAATCCTCTCTTTGTCCCTCCACTGTTTATCTCCTACCTCTCCTCTTCCCCTGTTGCTTTCTTCTCTCCATCCCTTGTCTACTAATCCCCTTACATCTATCTCTTTTTGTTCACCATGCTCATTAACCTTTCTGTATTCTGTGCGTGTTTTTGTCCCTTCTGTTACTGTTACTTGTCATTAAGCCTTTGAAGAAGATTTTTTCCTGCTAGGATCGAAACGTCAGGCCAACTTACTTTTACACAAGCTAACACTCTATGCATTTTACCAGACTCAGGAGGTGTAGTAGTAGTTCAAAATTCAGGTCCAGTTAAATAATAGATTTTATACAGTGAGAACAATAGCAATGCAGAGAAAGGTCTAGGATTTTTCAGAAATGGATGGGGTGGGCAGAGGGGTTGGGGGGAAGGACCAGAATTGGTCGATATCAAATTAGCTGTGCATAAGATTACATCAATGAAAACGAAGGAATACAGGTGGGCAGAGCGTGCTTTAAATGTTTTAAATTGTCTTTGAGTAAAACCTACATTTGCAGTTTAATTCTAGTGCCACAAAAATATCAGAGGCACCTCTACCTGGAACCGCCACTACACTGTAGTTGTTTGCTGTATGCATCAAGCGGGTTTGATTACAATACTGTTCATACTGTCAGTTCGAGTGCTTTAAAGCATGATATGGGAGGACAGTATGAAGTGGAATTAGCATTAGAATCAGATAAAGGAACTATTTCATTGTGATATGAGCATTAGTAAATTATCCCAAGTGGCTGCAACTGATTGTCGGATTAATTAAATGTGATTGCAGTCTGTTTTTTTATTGCTTTTATTTTCGTTTTTTTTTTTTTTTTTCGGCAGGCCGACATTATATTTCTTTGCGATATTAACGCAGAGGGTGATGGTAGCATTGAGTTTGTAGCCGAAGCAGATTATGTCTACACCTTCAAGTGGTCTACAAAGTACGCATGTCCCCAACCGCCCGTCGAATGTATCGTCATGGACGAGGCCACACACCGACAGTACGACCTGTCCAGGTACGTGGCTGCGTGACTGTTTTAAGATTTCATCAACGGTTGTAGTTTTAAAATAATTGGAAATGTGTCGCTTTCCTTAACTCAAGATATGGATGAGTGAATGTAGCTCAACCGTCCCTTACTGCAGGACGTGGATAACATAATCGAGGTCTAGTGTTATGTCATCTCAGCAGGTGTTCGTCAAAAGATATTTGTTTTATTTATTTTTCTAACATGATCTTGTTGAGTATGGTTGAAATGTGTTACATGTCCTATGTTTGCTTAGCTGTCCATATTCTCTGTATTAATAATTTCATCAAAATGCCACTGTTTTTTTTATGATTTCAGTATAGCATAGTGAAAACAAATAAATATATATGTATATATATATATATATTTAAATTTCAACTCAGTTGCCATGGTGACATCATTTACTCTGCTTTAGCCAGATCCATTCACAAAATATCTCCACCTTTCGTATTTTATATATTTGCCACACAAAATACTATTTGGATGCTGTTATAGATTCGGAAATGTTCCAGCCTTTCTACGGTTTGACATGTTTTGATATTAGTTTATATAGTTTGAGGTTTAGATGTGTCACAAAAGCATCAAGGAAAGGATCGTCTTTTAAATAGAGTTCTCTCTTTTGTTTATATCAAATCTGCGACAGTTTATCGAAGGCATTGGATGAGGACAATTGGTCGTACGTAGATAGCCGCGACGCCACCAGCAAACATAAGTATTACATCAACGTCTGCCGTCCCGTAAACCCAAATCCTCTCTGTGGACCTTTCGCCGCTGCTTGTCAAACAAATTTTGATGGGGAACAGGTATTAGAAATAGGTTCACTATAAACAATGAAACTTGTTTTTTCTTGATTCTTTTTCACTATGCTGTAATAGCCTAATACAGGAACTATATGGGGAAAAAGAGGCCTAGGCTTTATATCAACTAGAAATGACTTTCTTTTTTTTCTTTTTTTGTGCTTTGTGTTTTATGCGATAGATACCAATCAAGTTACAACTTTAGGTTCTAGCAGAATGTTTTATAGAGGCACTTTATTTTAAGTTAAGTTAGTTCACATTCAAGCGTCTATCAAATAAATATTTTTCAGGTAAAAAAGTCAGTATGTCCTGGGGGGGTGGGGGTGATGGTAGGGGTACATCTTTGGATACATACTGTGTGGCTGGTTGCAATGAATGGATCTTTTTTGTCTCTGATTCTAGGAAATTGCTGGAATAAAGAATTTAGGAGTAGCTTCATCCGCCCCTACCGTTGAGAGCGAAGAAAACTTACTGATGCGTTATGTCAACGGAAGTACCTGCAGTGCTGGAGGCAAATTAATTGAAACAAGGATCCATTTCAGATGTCGTCCAGGAGAACTAGTAAGTAAACGGCCAAGATATACCCAAACGTTGACAGATATATAGTTATGGCCCCCCCCCCACCCCTTGTCTGGAATATATATTTTGACCTTCATTAGTGAAGTATTTTGAACGTCTAACTCGATACAGACAACAAAGTTTTCGTACAGTTTTGACCTGCACAGTTATGTGAACATTTTTTTCTTACATTTGCAAACATTTAAGGTTCATTTATAATCTTTAGACCAAAGTGAGACATGTTTGAGGTAGCTCTTATTTTCTCTTCTGTAACGGTGAAGAGCGGTACCGCAATATCGTGTTGAATTCACTGCAAACTGCAGTTTCAACGCACCACACTCCTCTGGTTGGTGAGAATCTTGTTGTCTGTGATCTATGTGAGGTGTGATGCAAGTTGCTGACTGTTTTTTGCCCGAAGTCTCATATTTTTGGGGGTTTTATTTGTTACCAGGCAAGCAGTCCCTACCTGTTAGAGGTGCTCGACGATGGATGCGTCTATAGTTTCCTGTGGGAGACCGAGGCAGCCTGTCCGATTCTGACGTCCAAGGGGACAGAATGTACGGTGGAGGACAAAAACTCGGGTTACTTATTCAACCTAAACTCACTGAAGAGTGACAACCATTACGAACCCAGGAAGAAAGTGGCCGACTTACCATCCACAAGGGTAGGTCACTGGAGGGCTTATTCGATTGATCGATTGAAAAATCTGGAATTTCGTTTTCTTGAAAACGGCATGAGAACCGTTTTGAACTCTCACGAGACTCACCGGAGGATAAAACCTTTCGGATTTAATCGCAGAAAGATGCTGGATGAAATATCCAGGGATGTGCTCAGGAATATTTGAGTGCCGGGCAGATCCAGTAGTGTGATCCACACCCTGGGAGAGGGATCTCATGGGTGGGGTACCCCCTACCCACTGGACAAATTTGGCACATGAAGTATGCTTAGGTGGTGCTATTTTTCCTATTCTGTGCCATGTATTCTCTCAGATTTTGGTTATGGTAAAATTTGTTAAATTATCATATAAAAAGTGCCAGGCGGAAATGTTTAAAATACTGTTTGTGCTGGGCGGCATTCAGAACTGCTGGGCGCAGCCAGCCGGTGCCGCCCAGTGTGAGCACATCCCTGAATATCCTGTTGTCATTTAATTTGGCCTGTTTGTAAAAGTTCTCTCTCTTCTTCGTTTAGATAAACGTCTGTGGTGGAATAGCCAGCAATATATGTCCCGCGATAAACGGCAAGCCGGCCGGAGCATGCGTCCAAGACGGTGGAAATTGGGTGTCACTCGGATATGCCAGCACCAACCTGACTTATTCGGACGACGGCCTCTTGACATTGACCTACTACGGTAGTGAGATCGAGGGTAAGGGGCTGTCCATTATGATAATTTTTTCGCCAGAGGTGACCCAGAAAACACTGATCCGTTTGGTGTTTTTACGCCAGAGTGGTAGCAGGTTTAGTAGCTTGTGTGTTTGTGCGAAGGTGGAGGGGTGGAGATCGAGCAGTTTGAATGAGTGGGTTGGAATGGAACCGTAGGTTGGAACCTGTGTGCAAGATGGTGTAAACTTGGGTGTCACTTAAATATGCCAGCACCAACCTCAACTATTCCTTAGATTGTGATCGTTCCCATGCAATTCAAAGACTAACGTAGAATGGTGTCCTCCGTAAGTTTTATACTCTCATTTTGTTTTCAAAATCACAGAAATTCTCTATAAGGTTAATTCAAACTTTATATATATTCCTTTCTTGCTCTAGGCTCTGGAGGGAGCCTGCACGAAGCCACCATCACGTTTTCTTGTAACCGCGACATCACCGCGACGACCAAAGTGCCGGAAACGGTGAGCTGTGACGGCAGCGACCAATGCCACTTCAACTTCGATACTCCCCTGGCGTGTCTCCCCGATTCCGTGGACTGTCTCGTCTCCGATTCGGCCGGGAATCAGTACGACCTCTCGTCGCTGGCCAAGGAGGACGGCAACTGGGAAGCGGTGGACACGAGAGATGGCAACGAACACATCAGTTACCATATCAATGTCTGTAAACCTCTCTACAGTCTGGACCCAGAAATCAGCAACTGTAAAGGTATGGCATTTTAACCCCTCCTCCTCCCCACCTTCCCCTCTGCACCGTAACAAGTATTACTAAGAAATAACTTCAAAATAAAATAAAACTGTTAGCAAACTGCTTATCCACTAGAGAGCCTGTGTAAGAGAATGTGTAAAAGTAAGTTGGCCTGACGTTTCGATCCTAGCAGGATCTTCTTCAAAGGCTAAATGACAAGTAACAGTAACAGAAGGGACAGAAACATGCACAGAATACAGACAGGTAAATGAGCATGGTGAACACAAAGAGATAGATGTAAGGGGATTAGTAGACAAGGGTTGGAGAGAAGAAAGTAAGAAAGAAAAAAAAAAAATTAATAAATAAATAAATAAAATAAAAAAATAACTTGACGTATCATTTTGTATCTCATTAACCTAGTCTTTCCTCGGCTTTGTTTTTGCTTTGTCTTTAGCTTTGATCTGTCCCACATAATACTAACCATTAAAACCGTTCCTTAGTATTTTCCAGTCGGGATGTTTCCTCATAATCATTTCGATCACTTGAAGAAAGTCTGTCATTTGATCGCCAATGATCACTCAGTTTTATATGTTTTTCAGTCTTTCCTTCTTTCAATGGAAAAACCGAAAGGTGTGACATTTTAAGTGGTCTTTACTATAAATGGGCTATTTTACCTACCCCACTAAGGTAACCATGGCTGTCCAAATAAGAAACTAAAAAATAATCTCAAGACTGCTGGTGGTAGACGACCCTTAAGAGAAACTCTCACCCCCCGAGTGACTTTCCGTCTCTGTTATTTGACTATATATTTTTTTCTTTCTTCTTTCTATCACGGTCGCTCTTCCATCAGGCGGCCCTATATCTGCCTGCCAGACAAATTCCGACAGTCAAGAGGCTTCCAATCTCGGTTACGTGCAGGCCATGCCCGAGGCAGCGGACGACGGCACCCTGACCATCAGATACGTCGGGGGTGACCTCTGCGATACCGGGGGAGGTAGCGACGCTTTGAAAAGCACCAGGATCAATTTTGAGTGTTCAGAGACACCCGTAAGTCATCTCGTCAATTGAAGTTATGTTTCCATCATTTTAAGAAACAATATCATGCGATAGATTCCATCATGTGTGAATTACTTGGAATTTGTTGTCCATCCACCTCCCCCCCCCTCCCCATTTGACCCCGTCTTCCTGTGGACGACGTGCTGGTTGAGTCATTATGTTTGAGAGAGTTATGATAGAGCGACATAATCCGGTGAAGGTGAAAGGTTTTCTACTAAAAGGTACTTTTTTTATATCTCTGCAGGGCTCACCTGTATTCCAGTCTGTGACAAAGTCTTGTGAATACATCTTTACGTGGCAGACTCCAGCTGCATGTCCACTCAAGGTATGTAGTATGCGATGATCAAATTGTTGCCATACACGTCCACTCTAGGTATGTACACGAGTATGGGTTTGTTACTATGCATGTCCGATGAAAGTATCAACATGCCTATGCGTGTGTTACCTCTTATGTCCACTCAAACTTGGGACCTTATTTGTACCGGTATTTGGTACTCGTACTCATACTTGGGACCTTAACTGTACCTGTATTGGGTACTGGTACTCCTACTTGGGACCTTAGTTGTACTGGTATTGGGTACTTGTACTCATCCTTGGACCTTAGTTGCACTGATACTCTGAATCCTACTTGGGACACTTAACTCACACTATAAGTCTGCCAACAACCATCTTCTCTCTTTCCTTCTTCGAAGAGAGTGACCGGAGAGGGTTGCCAGGTCTCTGTTCCTGAGCTCAGCTACCAATTTGACCTCAACAGCCTCTACAACCCAGACAAAGATTACGAGGTCACAACGCCTAAGTACAAGTACAGCCTGAATGTCTGCAAGAAGCTGGTCTCGTCGTCAGGGTCATGTGCTGATGTAGGAGGTTGTCAGGAAGAAATTGCTAACAGTAGAGGAATCTCTGCAGGTATATTTCTGTGACTCTGCTATTCACTGCAGTCGGGAGGGGCTGGGGAGGGTGTGGGGGAATGGGGAAGGGTACATAGAGGGCAGGTGCTCTTTCAGGTTTGTTGAAAACCTTAAATGTGCCCCATTTCATGAATTCATAGAGGATACCTTTTGTTTGCGACGTGACCCCTCAAATCAAACTTGCACACATATCTCACTGCTGTCGCTTAAAGCTGCATTTTACGTTGGGGTCATCAAACTGTTTATTACGCCAACCCTTGCGTGTAATATGTTCACAAGCAGATATCCCTAGGTGAATGAGCTACTCATTACAAGCAAGTTCTTAAACTTTTGATCCAAAACACGAAAAAGGTTTTGTCCCACATATTTAATGTATTGTGCTTTCCTTTCTATTGGCAAACCTTTGAAATTTGTTGGCCCTAATGTCATTTTTTGTTTTGCCCTTTTTTTCGTGGACTATAGCCAATGAAATATTTAAGTGACGACCATAATTTGAAGTTTTCTTGTGACTCTTCTGTGATTTTTACCGATAGGAATTGCCAACGGAAATTTGATGTATGACAACGGTATCTTGAGGCTCAACTACACAAACGGCGCAGCCTGTCATGACAATGTCTATGAGAGATCAATGGCTATAAATTTTGTGTGCGATGACACGTTATCAGGTAAAACTAATAATTTCTTTATCTATGCAGATTTTTAAATGAATCTGTTACAAAGAGAGACAAAAAAGAAATGGTGTCACAAGTTCCAATTTGTTGTTTGGAAACATGTGATTATCCTTGGAAATCTTATGAAAATTTGTGTGAAAATTTGTAAATTTTGACACAGATTTGCCAGTCGTCAGCCTTTGGGCACTCGGGTTTTCACATGGGCAAAAATGTCGAGACCCCAGAACGCAGGTTGTTACAGTAGACAAAGAAATCCAATGTTTTGATATTGTTTTAAAAAAAATTTAACAACGGGAAAAAGCCCCCCCCCCCCCGTCTTAATACATTTATATATATAAAGACGGGTATAAAGTATAAAACAGTTCTACTGGTTTAAGGGCTATTTGGTAATATCTTTGTAGATTTTGGAAGTCATTCTATGACTGAATGTCACCTTTTCATTTGCTTTTTGTGATAAAGATGTAAAGGGTATCGGGTATAGCTGAAGATTGTGAGCTGGCAGTTTAGGGAGGGAGTTAAGGGGGGGGGTTGGTCAGTGAGGGGAGGGTGGTGGAAAGGAGGCTATCATGATCATAGATAAATTTGTATGGAATCATTTTTATAACTCATCCCTACATGAGATTTTGTATTCTTATCGACGCTTTTTACAAACAACTGTCGCTTAAAATTGCTGCCCACCTCACACCAATTTCCCCCCCTCCTCCCCCTCCCACACAGATAATGGACATCCAGTCTTCATTGGAGAGACCCGCGATTGTACGTACCAATTTGAGTGGGCGACCCCGTTGGCGTGTGCACCCTTCCCTCAGGTGGAATGCAGCTACCGCGGCCAGGACGGTCAATTTGACCTAGCTCCCCTCGTCAACGTGGACGACAACTACGAAGTATCCGGCGGCGAGGAAAACCAGGCCTTCTATCTGACAGTTTGTCGTTCCCTCAGGAATATTCCAGGGAAGAAAGGTTGGTGAAAATATTGAAAAAAGTAGAATGTGGGGGGGGGGTTAGATCTGGTTATGTATGTCTGAATGATGCTTTTATTGGAGAAGTTTTGTTTATCTAAACAGACCTGTTTTAGCTTCCTGTCTTACCGCTCAATATATCTGCACATTCCAGTGTTTCAGCTTGGAAAAGAAATATGGTGAATACAACAAGAAAGAGTGATTAGCAAGATTCCACAATGATGAGATGTTTTTGCTAAAATATGAAAGTAAAAAATATTGCAGTTGTACCAAACTGAAAACTTAAAATTTTTTTTTTTTTTTTTAATTGCTGGGTTGTAAATGACAGACCAACACTGTCAGCTAGCTTCATGTCGCCACTTAGCAACCAGTCACTTATGATCAAACGCCTGCAGAAAAATATCATGTCGTGACTTTGGATATTATAACTACTTTGCTTAAAAAAGGTGTGTTTCGGATTTGGAACATCAACATGTCGGCACACTCTATCTAGTTTCTATGAGTAACGTTGTGATGTGAAACATGAAGGGTTTGATTCGAAAAACAGAAGTGGATATTGAAGAAGACATCAGTTTCTTTTCAATTTCTTTTTAGGTGCTGCTTGTCCCACGAATGCTGCTGCATGTCTTGAAACGCAAGAAGGAGGCCAAACAAAGTAATTACTTCAATTAATACTCAGAGAATCATGCTAATCAAGCACAGACTACTCACTGATATAATTATAAAAAAAAAAAAATTATTGTCTTTGATTTTTTTTTTTGGTCTTCCATTGTTTGTTCCATATTCTTCTTTGTCTTTTTTGTCTTCCCTATTGTTTTGTCCTATTCTCTTTTGTCTTTCAAGTTTTTTTCCCCCTATCCTTTGTCTTTTTGTCTTTTGTTGTCTTTTTTTGTCTTTCTCTTAATGATCTTCTCACGATATAAAAGAATGCTCGGCTAAAAGTATCGTGTCTTGTCGGTCTTCCTTTTTCAGATACATCAACCTAGGTGAGGTGACGACAGGTCCTACCATGGAAGGGGACCATCTGGTCCTCAGGTACGATTCCGGGGATCCCTGTCCTTCGGGCAACAAGAGCAGCACAGTGATCAATTTTGACTGTGACCCCGAAGCAGTGGTAAGTAAGATCTAATGAAAGGTAGTTTGATTTCTTGTCCGAGAGACAAGGTAGCCTTTAACCGACAGCTGGAGTACTACACAAGGCAAACCCCCCCTCCCCCAACCCCTTCCAAACTTTCCCAAAAGAAAAAATGTGAATGAAAAAGGGGCGGCTAAAGTTAAGGATGTACCCACTTACCGTGGCAAATGGACGTTAAACTATTCGTGTAATAGAGAATAAAGACCGTTGCTGTGGCCGAGTGGATAAAGGCGGTGGCATTTGAAGCAATGAGGCTTAGCAATCGGGAGGTTCCGGGTTCGATACCCAGCCGGGTCATAGTAAGGTGGGTTTTTCATCCAAGTGCAATCTACGGTTTTCCCATGTGAAATGACTTACTAATTTGAAAAGATTCCAAATTTGAGTTGAAAGATGTTGAATTGGAAGCCACCGGACATGTAAGTTGTAATCCATAAGCCTTTGCGGGCTTCTCCCACATTTGTGGTCGCTTATGCGTCGTAAAAATAACTACTGATTATTATGATTATTATAAAGATCTCCGACAGTCTGTTCTACATCCTCATTGCCTATCGATTTTTCGTGTTAAAAATATCTTTTATCACAAACTCCCCAAAATATACATTTGTGTTTTTGTTTGTCATTTCGGTCATGTCTGCGAACTTTCATCGACTTCAGTCAATATCGTGGCTGGCTAAATGCTTTGTTCTAATCATAGGCCCTGGCCCGCATTAATAGGGTCTTTAAAAAAGCCCTCTCGCGAGCTGGAGAAAAATTTATAAAACCTGATTTCTGGATGGTCTCATTTTTTTTTTTTTTTTTTAAATATCAGAATATAAACCTAAGCCTTTGGATTAATGTGTGCACTCGATTCGCAACAGATACCGATGTGTGGGTAATTTTATACTTATTTCGGTGATATTTTCAGGGAAGTCTACCGGAATTTCAGTACGCGGAAGATAACTGCACCTATGTCTTCATCTGGATGAATAAGTTAGCCTGCCAGATCACGCACGAGGACGAAACGGGGAGAGATTGCAAAGTGTCTAATCCAGTCACAGGTAAGATTACGCAAAACTCCAATAGTGAGTTGAAAAAATCAAGAAGATTGAAGTTTGGGAAAGTGCCCAGAAGGGGTGGGTGGGGGGTGTTGGGGGAGGAGGTAGTGGAAAACAAATTGGTGTGTCGAGGGAATTGAATTATTCTGACCTGTAACGGAAGTTATTCCTCTCAGCATACATGTACTTTCACACTCTGTGTAACTTGCCCAACGATGTTTTTCTTTTCAACCGTGTTTTCCAGGATTTGAATTTGATTTGAAAGTTCTCCAGGGCGTCGACACCGTCAACATATTCGGTCATGACCAACACGTTTACAACATCAGTATATGCACCGCTCTGACAGATACCCCCTGTGAGGGAAACAACATCGGTGAGTTTTATATAAAGCGATGGGTGTAATTTTCTGGGCAGGAAATGTAGAACAAGTACACTTGTTTTAGCCCATGTCTAATAATAAATAACGTTTTGAGTGAGACAAATTTAAACGGCTGTCCTATGTCTTACAAGTACAGGAAAGTACACTTAAGTACAGGAAAGTACAGGTAGGACACTTAAGTACAGGAAAGTACAGGTAGGACACTAAAGTACAGGAAAGCACAGGTAGGACACTAAAGTACAGGAAAGCACAGGTAGGACACTAAAGTACAGGAAAGTACAGGTAGGACACTAAAGTACAGGAAAGTACAGGTAGGACACTAAAGTACAGGAAAGTACAGGTAGGACACTAAAGTACAGGTACGACACTAAAGTATAGGAAAGTAAAGGTAGGGCACTTAAGTACAGGAAAGTACAGGTAGGATGCTAAACTACAGGAAAGTACACTAAGGGCACTAAATTTCAGGAAAGTAACTCAACCTTTTTTTCTCCCCGACCGAAAGGTGCCTGCCAGTCGCAGAGGGACGTCCCCTCCCCAAAACATTTCGTCACGGGCAAATTTAACCGACAGGTGTTCTTCGACGACGGCGTCCTGTCCCTCCAGTACGACGACGGCACGCCCTGCCACAACGACAACTACAAACGAAGTACTGTCATAAACTTTGTCTGTCCACATGAACACGACACTCTCGGTGAGCCGGTCTTCATCAGCGAGACCGAGGACTGCACGTACTATTTCTCCTGGCACACGTCGGTCGCCTGCGAAGAGTTTGTGAGTCGATCGGGGAAAATGTTTTACGGTCTGTTTCGGAATCAAATCCCACAGTGATTTCTGTGTCGTCACACACTTAATCGTTCGAATTATGTCTCCAGAAAATGCTATGTGACGATATCATATTGCTGATTATTAAGAGGGGAGGGCCCCGGGTGCAGGGGGGGTGGTATTGTGGGGTTCAGGTTGCATGTAGCATGTCTTTAAAGGACAGGTATGGGCAGAAATTCTACTCACTCCTAGTGTTAGTGGTAGTTTAAGTCGAAACGTAATGGAATAAGGCCTGAATACTGTCCCCACTACAGTGTTTCATGTAACTGAGCCTAAACAGTTGAGGTGTGCACAAAATTTGGAATCCTGACATTAGGCAAACACTAAAATTTTTTTAGCTTGAATGTGACCATGCAAACTATTTCTTGGTGTATTTGTGAAAAAAAATTTTGACACTTATCGAGTGCAGAAATGACAGGTTCAATTTTTTTTGACTGATGTTTTCAAATTTTTAACTTTAATTTTTTTTTCATATTTGTGACCATTTTTGGCAATTTTAATCAAATGTAGGTCTGAGGTCCAAATTTTTTGCACAATTTGCGACATAGCAAGTTGAATACTCGGTTTCTCTCTTCTACGTAGATTCAATGCAGTGTGATGAACGGAACGGAGACGATCGACCTTTCCCCTCTGGTACAGAAGCGTGGGTACTACATAGCGCCCTCTATGGTCGACGGGGTAGGCATAACTTTTGTCAACCTCTGTCGACCTCTGAACCCCATCGAGGGTACCCTGTGCCCTCCCAACGCAGCCGTCTGTCACATGAAGGATGGTAAACCACAGGTGAGATGAGTTTTGTTTTCAAAGATAGTCATTAAATATTTGACTGTTAAGTCATGACATACATATGTTATTATAAGTCAGGTAAAAAACTATTTTTATTTTGCGTTTAAATTCTTAGCTCTCTCTCGAAATGATGCCAATCCTAATAGTCGCAATCACAAGTTTATCACCCGATTTAGGGGATTTATCGGTACGTTTCTCGATCGGATATCGGATTGTGAATGGGTCATGCTTCCGGGACAAGTTTTATGATGATACTATTCACTAAAAATGTTCTTTTCAATATTTCTACCATCATACTCTTGATAAATGACTCGTGATTCACTCTTCTCCATTAATATTTCCAAGTATTGCGACTTGATTCGAGTTGATAAGTTATAGGTTTCTCACCCTACATATCAAAGTTCCCCCTATTTGCTTAATAATAAACCCTATAAATGATCAAAATAATGAATGAATCATTGCTATCAGGTACATGAAGCTACCCTTCACTGGATAGCTGAAGCCATGTCTTGCCATTGATGGCAAATTCATGTCGTTCGGTATCATTTCAGCGTAAATTACGAGAGGTTGTCTTATAGTTCTCGCTCAATCGATCCAAAGTTTCATTTCATACATTTATCAGTTTGTTTGTTGAAAGTACTTTAGAATGAGAAATTAACACCAAATCTCGTTGGCGACTTTTTCCTACAAGTCTTTCGGAATGCCTCTATTTGGCAGTTTTTCTGTGGATTGATACCAACACGATATAGAGTTTGCTTACATCATTGCGTCGGTTGAGTAACTAGTATTCGGTAGTATCTTAGGTTCTTAAAACTTTCAATTTTTAGATCGCCCTTCTGAGTCAGGTTGTGAACCGTATTGGGTGGTAACCTCCCTGCTTAAATTGTCGACATTTCCAAAATGTCTGGGTGGTAAAATGATTCAAATTCCATTTGGTGACATTTCTCTATCCAGTGTTGTTGGACTTGACTCAAGCATCCTGCAGTAAAATTTTTTGAAATCACAGTTAATTTTTTAACTTTTGATATTCATGCAGAGTCTTGGCCGTATCGATGAAGACCCACAGATCGGTGCGGACGGAAACGTCTTCATCAAATACACCAACGGGGAGAAATGCCTTGAGGATGCAAAAAGAAACATCTCTTCCATCATTCAGTTCAGATGTCAGAGAGGAGAAGAGAAGGTTAGAAATTTGGGGTTTTGCCAAAAAAGCACAGAAAATTAGTAGAGGGCGCCGTCATATGGGCCCTATGTAGTTCCGTAACAGGTGACAAGCTGTTGCTATGATATGCAGTGGCATGGTGATGCGATTGGTCGATCTCCAGAAATAGCTTTGTTATGTAGTAATTATCTGAAGAACAATTTGAATTTGAAACATACATCCAAAGGTTTTGAGTCAGCCTAACTGATTTACCAACCTCGACCTGTGTTTCCTAAAACATTTCCTAAAATTTATGTTTGGCCAGAAACTGCACAAATGGAACCATGAGCCACTCGATCTTTTGGCTTTGACCTCAGAGATCTGTAAACATTTACAGCTCAAGCACACGAGGGCCCGGAGTAGTAAATAGAGATGTACGGTCCCTGTAATACATGTTTTTTTTCGTTTGGGGAAGACTGCACAAGTGGAACTATGAGCTGGTGGGATCACTCGATGTGTTCGCATGCCTTGGCAGGGGTTTCCACTTCATTGCACAGCTTTGACCTCAGAGATCTGTAAAGCATTACAGATCAAGCACTTAAAGGCCCAGAGTAGTAAATAGAGATGTATGGCACAGTAAGAACACATGCAGTGACGGCGCCCTCCATTAAAACGCTGGAGGGTCCGAATGACACTTTTTTACAGTTTCAGTGATGAAAGGATTTATGGAACGTTAATGCAGTCGATTGTGTGGGACATGCAATGTAACATCTGCCATCATGCAAAAGGCCTTCGAGCTCGAAATATGTCATAGTTTTATTGCATAAAATGGTCAGAACAGATACCCAAGAATTTACACTCGAAGCAAACATCAATTAATGTTTTACACCTGTGAGACTTTGTAACAGGTACACCAATGTGATCCTGTAATGGTTGTGTAATTTAGGTATGTTAAAATGCAAGACAACCACCTGTTTGTATAATGCATTAGTAGCTTTCGATGATGCGAAGTGCAAATGTTGCCAATTTTCCCTATTTTAAATATGTCTATGCAACTCTTAATTCAAGGCCTCCTTAAAAAAACGCAACCTTTTCTTGGGTAAGAATTTTTTAGTCCCCTCTAACCATAAAATGATGTGTACATATGAAATAAAAGAGCCAAATACATTCAGCTAAATAGTTACCATGGTGATGTCATTCCACTTGGCCCACTGCCAGATATATTTTTACATGAAACCAAATTTCATTTACCTAATTTATATATTTTATGATTAAAACATCTGGATGTAGATTTCATCTACTAGTAAATTGAAGAAACTATAAAAAAGAAGAAAAAAATCACAGTTTTTGAGGCATTTAATTTTTGACCATTTGAACACCACATCTTTAAATCATATTTAAATTTTTCCCCCCCCTCCCCTCCGTTTCAGGGTCAGCCAACTCTTATAAGCTACGACAATTGCACGTACACATTCGAGTGGTCTACCTATGTGGTGTGTCCGCCTGCTGCAACTACCGACGGGAAAGGTTGCATCTACCGTAACGATGTCATGGAATACCTGTTCGATCTCAACGCTCTGGCACAGAAAACATACAAAGTAAAGTTGGATCCTTTGTATTTTCCTTTGTATCATCCTATGTATTCTTCCTTCGACAGTAATTATGCAAATTGACCAAAAGTAACATTTCATCCTGAATAATAGTGTTACTGCATGGCGTCCTGGATCTGTGGTGGAAATTTCACTCATTGGCATTTGCCATGGACCATCGCCAAAGCTGCTAGGCCTGTGTGGGTGTGTACCGGGTGTGTGTGTTGGGGTTTTTTGGGCGGGGGGAGGAAGGGAGAGGCTGAAAGAGAAGTGGACCACTTGCTCAAAATTTTTGTTTCAATTGGTTTATTGACTCTTTGTCTGCAGACGAATCGTCGAGCAGTCTTCAGACGAAATTAAGTACGAAATTTTGAATAATACAGAATGCATAAATTATATATCAATTAAAGTAATAACAAAAAAATGAAGTCAAAGTATTTTCAGTTTGGCATTAATATACTCTACAGTTTGGTCCAGGAATATAACCTTTTTTTTTACATCTAACTTTTATTTTTAGATGAATCCAGCAACTGGGAAAGAAGTCAGTCTTCAGCTCTGCGGAACTGTCCCGGCGAAGGAAAGCTCTGAATGCAGTGGAGCAGCAGTGTGTCTTAAGGAAGGACCGACAGCCGTCTCCTTGGGGCAGAAGAGCTCTCAGGAATTTTCCTTTGAAGGAGGAACCTTACGAGTGTCCTATTCCGGTGGATCGGCATGTCCCCACGGTCAGTCAGGAATAAGCTAAGGGCAGTTGGCAGTGTAATGGGAACAGACATTTAGGGCAGGGGACATCTGTACCATGCACTGGTCTTTCTGCAGTGCTGCAGGTTCCACATCGTAGACCATACGGCAGTTTTATTTAGCAAGTTGTCGGGAACTGTTGCTGCAATTTTCGTCGTGTGACAAATTAGCTGAATCGGTCGCGGAAAGTTTCGAGTAAATGAAAGAACGAAAGTATGAAAATGATTCACTGCAAAATATTCGTAGATTGGAGACACCTCTAGGCATATAAACCCAAATTCTGTGCTATTTCGTTGGTTTATTTGAATTATTGAACAAGAAACTCGATAACAATGCATTGGAATTTCCGTTTCCATCATTGCTAAATGAAGACTAAAAAGTAATGCCCAGTAGTTTCTAGTTGTTCTAAGGATGACTTTTTTATGGATGTTTTTGGGCTAGAAAATTGACTCATTGTTGTAAGGTTTCTAAAACTATATGCAAAAATGTTGCAAGGAAATTGAAAAGATTAAAAAACTATATGAATTGTTTAATCTTAGACCTGAGCATAGTTGAAATATCTTGTGGCTTACAGGGGGGTCTCATATGAAGTGGCAATTGGTAGCAACACTTGGAATTTATTTTGGATTTCTAAAGTTTGACAAAAATGTGAAAAAATTGTTTCATTTCAATTTTTGTGTGTCCAGGTAGGTCAGTCTGTGACATTTTTAGATGCCACCGTTTTGCAACTGACAATTTCGCCAGATATCAGAGTTAGTCGAAAAGGATTTTTCAAACTGTTAGAATTTTCAGTTTGGATTTGCTTCTATCAGGAGTTGATACATTGTGCTTGTAGCATTTGATAAAATTTTCAGTCTGTTATGGATTTTTTTTTTTCTCTCTTGTGCATATTCAGGTAAAAATGAAAAAATGGAAACGACCATTCTGTTACGATGCATTGATAGTGAAGAATCGGAGGAGCCTACCTTCTTTACGGTAAGTGATGTAACTGAACCCCACCCCACCCCGAAAAAAAGGGGGGCCAAGGGAAAATGGTCGACCAGGGATCCAATCCAATATGGATTTGAATAGCTCACTCAATTTTAGAGAATGTAAGCCTGAGGCTTTGAATCTGGTTATAAACAGTTATTTCTTTGCTATTTCAAAATTTGGTCCTGTATTTGCCAATGCAACTCTTGTATTGTGGCTACTGTAATGGCGAAGAATGCCGTTAAAAGTTTCTTGTTTCCCTCCCTCTTGGTTTCAGTTAATTTACATATGTATAATATATGTATATATGATATGTATGTATATTATATGTATATATATATATATATATATATATATATATACGCTGGGGATTATCAAGATTATCAGTGTACTTTCCGTTAAATAGGTCTTAGAGTTGTCGGTGTCTTTGACTTTAGCCTTGTAGATGATGTTGGCTGACTGCCAGTTTCCTTTTAAGGGGCATAGGTCCTCTTATCGGCAGTTGCAAGCTTCCTTTCTCATTTCTTGATGTTAGTGGCTGAGATATGTTTGTTGTGTCCTTTGATGATGCTGGTGATGTTGGGCATGCAGCTATAGCTGACCTTTGCAGTGTTTCTGTTGACTTTCTTGTTCAATTTTTATTTCTTCAGGAAATTTTTGTTGATGAATTCAAGGAATGTTGGAAACTGTTGAATATTTATACATAATACATAAAAATATTATATGTATATTATATTGATATATATAAATATATATTCATATAAGATACATAATACTGTATATATAAATTATATTGATAGATATAAATATATATACATACAAGATACATAATATATCTATATAAATATTATATGTATATTATATTGATATATATATATATATACACATATATATATTTAGATATAGATATGCATATATATATATATATATATATAAAAATATGCATGTACTGATTGGTTGTTAATTTCTACTTTGAGATTCTGTTGACTTCCTATTTTACAAAATTTCTCTTTCCTAATTTGTGCGCAGGCCGATCCCCATTATTGTCACACGACTCTGCAATGGGATACCCCGATCGCTTGCCCCCCGCAAACCATGCCTTGCACCGTGACTGATGGCAGAGGCGCACTCTTTGATCTTCAGGGACTGTCCCAGATAACTGGAAGTTGGATTGTTTCCAGCAGCAACAATAACTATAGGTACAGTATGATGGCTGAAGTGGCACCAGTCCTTGGCAATTGGGATAGGGAGGAGGGGGCAGGGGGAGGGAGGGGGGTGTGGAGATTTTGTTCCATTTTTTGCCTAAAATGCGGAAGATTCACTGTACCTGTTTGGAATATGAATTACAGTAACTCTTATCCATTAGTAGCATTGATAAATTTTCTTCTTTCATCGTAGGTATTTTATTAACGTCTGCAAACCGGCCGTGAACAGTCTGGACGGTTGCCCAAAAGAAGCAACCGTCTGCCGGGAAGGACCGACTAAAGAGGATGTCGAAACCGTGGGGAAGATATACACACAGAATCTGGAATATGAAGGTAATAATTAAAACTGTGCAACCGGAGTGGACTTTGATGTAAAAACCACTTTTGTGTTTTGTTTTGTTGATTTTCAATTCTATCGCATTCGAAGATGGAGAGGGCCCATTTGTTTGGTCATTGCAAAAAAAAATTCAAACCCTTTTGGTTAAATTGGAACAGTTTAGCTTTCCAAATTTGACATTTTAAAGGCGAGTGAAAATATGAGGTAAAAGAATGTCTTAAGTGGCGTCTATGAGATCGTTTGCTTCAAGTTCACTCCTGGTGCAAATGTCTTGTTACTTCCGCTATCAATTTCTAGCGGGATAAATGTTTACACTATCTTGGAAGAAGATGTGATGTCGTAGAATCAAATCTGACGAAACACTTGTCGTTTCAGTTCAGATTTCTGGATAAGAATATTACTATCGTTACATAAACCGATTACAGTAAGGTTGGCTTCCTCTATCTGCTGATATGTGTAATGGGAAAGAGGAAATAGGCAAAAAAGTTCATTTGGCTGACGTCCAATCTGTGACAAAAAAAAACACCGTCCTGCTTGAAAACTTTTGAAAAAGTTAACTAATCAATTTCTCAAAGAGTTTATGTGTCTGAGGAGACAAAATGGAATACAACTGTCTTCTCCAGGATTAATTTAAAAAATATTAAACCAACATTTACAACTTTAATTTTTTACCTAGGTTTTATCAATTTTTCCTGTTTTTCTTTTCATCTTTATGAGTGATGCGTTGCCCTTTTTTTCATGTATTCTGTAATAAACAAGTCTTTATTCTTTAAAATCTTCACAGAAGCAGATGGGAAGATCATCCTAACCTACACAGAGGGACTTATTTACACCTGTGGTTCAGGAGTCAACAGGAGTGGATACAAGGCAAAGGTTCGAATCGCTTTTTCGTGCAGCAATAAAGTTGGTTCTCCCGAATTCGAAAGGTAAGCTAGATTTAACATCCACGATTCCGATTCTCAATCGCAATCGTAGAATGCATACGCAAGAAGTACAATAGGCATTTAAGTGCTACCAGCGAGCAGGTCACATGACCCTCCATACTTATCGAAATACAGCAATTCTAGCCGACTGCTATATGTCTATGGGGCGGGGGCCATCTTGAATACAAAATGGTGGCATTTAAAGCAGCACTGATGAACATGCTTTTGCCTTCTATCTAGTCTTTTAGTTATATAGTTCATTGGGGGAATTGGTCCTTATTGCCCTCTAGAGTTGTTATTACAGGATATTTGGAGATCCTTAATTTCCTCCCATTCTTCCCTTTCCCGCAGTGAGGAAATTGAAGGTGGAAGTTCTGACACATGCCTGGTCTCGTTCTCTTGGAAATCGAAGGTGGCTTGCAAAGTCAAGAAGTAAGTTAAAGAAAAGAATAAATAATTTGTGGTAAAAATAGTATATAGCTTTTTATGAATTTTTCATCGTTGAAATTGTTTTCAGTTTTGCTTCAACGTCATTTGCATGGTTTTGAACATCGATTGACATAAAGGAGAATTTCGATGACGCATCTGCATTTCTTACGTGGAATTTCATTATTTGAAAAAGGCACTTATGAAGCATTGGCACTGATTTGTAGAGTTTTAGTATTTAGAAAGACATTTATGACCGTTAAATATATCATTGACATTTTCACCCAGTTGGGGCCATTTTTTTCTGTACTGTGCTCTCATATTAAAAACAGTTGTAGTGGCTGTAAGAGAATTAGTGAGTATCTGGTTATCTATCAGATAAAGGTAGGAACTATTCATACTGTCAGTACGGGCGCTTTAAAGCATGAGATGGGAGTACAGCATAGGGTGGTATTAGCATTAGGAAAATTGTGGCGCTGACAAATGTTTTGTACAGTTTCAGTATTTAAATGACATTAGGAATATTCATGAACTAAATTTTGTTGGCGTGTTTCAATATTGAGAGAAGAAACTTATGAATATTAATGTACCATTAAATATTGGTTTTGGAGTTCCCAACATCGGCCCACAATTTATTTCACGTCCCGGCTGGGCAGTTTCAAATGGGATATTGTTCCTGTTTTGTGAAGACTAGATGCGAAAGGAGCATGCATTCCACTGTTTATGGAATGAAAATTTAAGCCTAAGCTTATGATAATACCACCAGTGGTTGTAGAAAGAGACGTTTATGAATATTTAATGAAGCATTTGCATAATTTTTCTCTGTAGAGCTCCAGTACAGCTGACTGATGGCAAAGTGACCGATCCAGAGACAGGAGTTGAACTTGACCTTCGACCTTTACTCAGGGGAGAGTAAGTGAAAATTATTGCTACATTGAAATTAAATTATTATGATCTTTTGTTTTCTTCCTTTCTCTGTGTTGTGCTTTTCTTATTCTCATGTATACCGAAAATGCCATCTTCATTATTTTCCTCCTGAAAATAGTCGCAACTTATGCCCCAATTCTTATATGCAAATAAGGCTTAAGTTGGATACATCATGGTGTCTATGTGTGTTGTACAGGTAGGCTTTGACTAAAATCTTGCTGTGTATTTTCAGACGTCCTCAATTTTGTCACATTGATGCAACAAACCTATCGTATTTTCCTTTTATGCCCAAAAAATCCCACATTTTGATCTCTAATCAAGTTGCATGGCAGAAGCTGCTGTTGTAACATTGCAAGGAAAACGGATTTTCTTCACAATTAAATATCTATTTTTATATTAAATATCTATTTTGTACAGGCCTAAATAATTGGAGATGACAAATTGAGTCCTCACGTTGCTACGAATTGGTTCAAACACATTGAGAATCTGCAGCAACAGATAAAAAATATTTTTTCTTTGAATGGCACTAATGGGCTTTAGACTAAAAGTTATTTTTTGTTTGGAACAAATGTTGTCTTCTTTATAATGGGAGAGTGGGTTATGGAGCTTTCGTTTGATTTTTTCAATTAATAGTATTTTGATATGTAATTTTATTTGAATGTTTCCTATCTTGCCCTTAGATCTCCAGATGGGTCATGGCTAGTAGAGGGGGATGACCGTAGCTTGACCTCCAATTCTCTGGACCAATACCAATATTTCATCATGCTCGCCGACGACAAAATGGAAAAAAGAGGCGAAAACGACGAATGTATAACCGCTGCCGTTTGCCAGTCCAAGACTGACAAACGATTTTTTAGGAATATTGGGTTCCAGTCGGAAAAAAACTATTATATTGAAGGTTTGTGGAAACTTTTATTGGGAAAGATATTTGTGTTTATTAGAATGAAGAGTGGGGTTAGGGGAAGGGTCCGTGGGGGGGGGTGGTGGATAGTAGGAGATAGAATTGTGAGTGGATGGTGAAACTGGTTTTGCAACAAGCCTGGTTTCACATTTGTTTTTATTTTGCCTTCTTTGATAACAGTCAAGCTCTCTCTCTGTTAAGAAAAAAGGTAATGTGGGGGGGTGGGGGTGGGGGGTCCCTGCCATCCCACCCTTGGCATATTTTTTATTTTAATATACATAAAGTAATATATTGCTCCATTTATAATAAGACAGCAGAGAGAAAATATCACAGGTGGGTTTGAAAATTCATTTAAGGAAAGTAGATTTAGACATGTTTATCCTTTCCTTAGCTGGATAAACTTTTTTTTGCAAAACCAATGACCTCTTCAACGGTTGTTCATGTGACATGTCAATATTCCAAGTCCTTTGATTTTCCAGATGACACCTTGGAATTGGTTACCAGGAACCCAGCGTCGTGTCGAAAGGACCATTCTGATGTTTTCAGCACTGTCATCTTCAAGTGTGATTGGGAACAGACGCCCGTAAGTAGATCTGAAAATATTGTTACTCACGGCTTGTCGCGGGATCGAAGAAACTATCTCACACCACCACTCCACTCCAACCATGACCCAAACTCAACTGTACCTTCACATGAAGTCCCACCCAATTCTTAACCCTCCCAGCCATCACCCTTATTGCGCCCCTCCCATTTCCCAACCTCCCTTCCGTCTTCATGAGAAGAGACCAAAAATCTTTTGGCATGAATTGGACAGGTAACAGAAAGGAAGCTATTTAGGGGTCGGTCAAAAAGTATTGTTTGAAAAATTCTAAATAACTTCAATATTCATTGTGTCAGGACCGGTCAAATCAGGGTTATTGGTAGGACAGAGACCAATGAATGATAACACTATATTTTGATGATAAACTAGTACATGTTATTATTGATGCATAAATAATAACTACATTTTCCTTTTCTTTCTCCTTTTCTGTCGTCCATTCCAGGGCCGACCAAAGTTTTTGTACGAATCCGGAAACTGCCAATATTTCTTCATATGGGAAACATCTCACGTTTGCCAATTAATGTAAGTGGTGTGTTTAACCATTTTGATGTATATAAAGCAAATCATTTTTTATCAAGAAATAGTGACAAGAGGGAAATGATGATATCAGTTGTCAAATTGTAAAGTTACTAAAATTCTCGTCAGGATGTTGTCGACAGTTTTGTTATCTTCCAATCCAGGGAGTAGGTTGTAATCTTCATGGACTAATAGTCTTCTCCAATGTTAAGACCAGCTTGTCATTGGTGCTATCACTGCCATTATCCATAGGCGGATAAGCTTCATCTGTGATGGAAAATTGACCGTTTTCAAGATGGCTGATACAAGCCTCTTTCAAAAAAAAAAGCTTGCCACATGCACACACTGCCCGACTGAGAGAGGCTCGAACGTCGTGACATAGCTCTCAATAGTCGTCAAGACTCGTAGAGTTGCACCCATTCACACTGTATGGGCCTGATGAGTGCTCATAAGCTCACATGTGTTAACAACTCCCCCCACCCACCCCACCCCCGATTGGTTACGTTCGGCAAAAACTGGGCCGTCGTAGGCGTGAACTACTGTAGGCTGTTGGCTGGGGGAAAAAAGCTATGCGTTTATTTAGCCGCTTTGAGTGAAATCGATACAAAACGAAATTGGCAAACTCTTGGTCGAAGTGTCACACACACTAACTGACTATCCATTTTTTGCCACATTGATCAGATGTTCAAGTCAAGTCATTTTCATCTTGTGAGCAGTGTTCAGCTGGAGAGGCGTGTGTGGGGGGGGGGAAGAAAAGTCCCCAAAGAAAACGGTTCATTATCTGAATTTTGCTCTTCCTTCTCTTTGGTAGATCAAATGGTGGAGGTGATTCCGGTGGCGTTGACAATGGTACATCGAAGGGAACACAGAGGGGGTCCTTTGGAAAAGTGGTTCTGGCATTCTTCATGGTGGTCTCAATTTGTATTTTGGTTATTGTCTTTCATAAAAGAGAAAGGAGGTGAGTTGTTTAGTATTGATTGAGGTTCTTAAAATCCTGAACATATTTTTAAAAACCTCTTTGATCAAACAATAACTGTATTTCACAGGTAATATTTGAGTTTGTACTTGGCACTTTCACAGCAGTTTTCAAAGTAACTACTTGCTGAGGTTTTTGTGGCTGATCGAGTTGAAATTTTTCTAATACAAACATGGGTTGGTTTAATACGGGATGTAAATATCATATTATATTATTATGTGAAGAGTCCTGCACTATGGCATGTGATAAGAGTATTTCATATGATTTTGTATAAACCCATTTCTCTCTGAGGAAATGACTTTATAATCAGAGGTTCTCAAGTAATTCTTCATGAGGGTCAGAGAGAGAGACATTGGTCGGGGTAAAGGTGAACCAAAGTGTCACAAGACCTAGCTTGTGTAATGCGCAGAATTTGCCAGAAGTGTTCTTAAGCCCAAGGCCTGAAGGGGTGCAATATTTTGTTATTATTCTATGCTGGGCCGAATCAAAATCTTATGTAGACCCCTGGTGCTGCCCAGTGCTTGCAAATGGTATCGTATGTCGTAAGTTTGCCATGCTGAGACGGACAATGTTCTCGTTAATAAGGTTAATGGATGTGACAATGAGTACATTTATCCTGAAGCAGCATTCTTTTCAAGGTTTGGTGAGAAGGCAAATTTTAGACGACAGTACAAGAAGGAAAAAAACATTGATTTTGTAATCTTATGTTTTTGGATATATTTAACGCGAGTTTAACTCTAAGAAACGCTGAAATTAGCAGGAAATTCCAGGGATCTGCTTAGCATGTTGAATTTATGAATTGATCCATATCCACGTATAATAATATCAGTTACGAATCGATTGATATCGTCCTTTCGCAGGTCAGCGATATATGTCCGAATCAGAAGGTGCTTTCCTGGATCCTATGCCAACGTTCCAACTTATTCATATTCTCAGGTAAGTTTAATTTATTAATTAATTAATTAATTATGTCAAAGAAAGTTAAGGAGGATTGCTCTCGATGCATTTCACATCCACTGAGAGATCATTTATGGTGAAACCATCCAAGAGTGTTATCTGCAGCCATGAGTTATATAAATTCAACACTGCGGTTTGACTTGAAGCTTTGACCTCAGTGGGGCATATGACAGCAATGTCCTGTTAGTTACCCAGCTATTAATGCATAAACACTCAATATAATATGTAACTAATATAACACCACCGTTCTATATAACACTACCGTTCTATATAACACCAGTGTCCTGTATAACACCACCATCTTGTATAACACCACCATCTTGTATAACAAAACCGCCCAGTATGACACCACCGTCCTATATAACACCACCGTCCTGTATAACACCACCGCCCTGTATAACACCACCGTCCTATATAACACCACCGCCCAGTATAACACCACCGTCCTATATAACACCACCGCCCTGTATAACACCACCGCCCTGTATAACACCACCGTCCTATATAACACCACCGCCCTGTATAACACCACCGCCCAGTATAACACCACCGTCCTGTATAACACTACTGTCCATCTCTCTTTCCCCACTCACTATCTTGTCGTTTTAACACACTGATATAATTTGTCACGTGCAGTTATCGAATGGGGATCGTTCGGTGTCGACCCTGGAGGAGACCAGAGGTCTGTTCGACAGCGACGGGGAAGACGAAGAGATACTCAAAGAGACGTCTCCGAATCCTCTGGAATATAAAGACGACAGCGACGATGATTTACTCGTCGACTCGCGAGTATGACCAATGCTGCACTGACAGCTAGAGTTCACTCTCAGTAACTCGCCGTACAACATCTGAAGAATTCCTTTGATGAAATGAGAAGGCTGGCAGAGGGCGGCATCCAAGCGTCGATGCGTGTCCAAGGCTTTTATACGATATGTGCTATTAGAACACAACAAGTATGTGCGGAATTTGCATTCTTTTGGTTTTTATTCCAAAAGTAAAAGATTGGAAGAGCGGCTGTAAATGTTTTCATTCTTTTCCGAGCCAACCTTTCAGAATGTATCATTGTTTTGTTAAGGGGGGGGGTGGGGGGATCACTCACTCTGTGATTTGTGTCGCAAAGTGCCTCCCTCTCTCCCTAGATGAAATTTTCAATCGCTGTCTGGGCATGAAATATATTAATCTTAGAATGGATGAAATATTCCTCAGAACTATAATCAGATATTGATCATGTCTCTAGTATTTTATCATAAACTAAGTTATCTTAAAGTAAGACTCAAGAGTCACAAGAAAATATGGAAAATTGTGATATTTAATACCATCCTTCAGTAACTATTACAAACTTTATACATAGTTGTAGTTGAAATGGTAAAAAAAAAAAAGGAAAAATATTGGGAGACACAATAATGTGAAAGGAAGAAAGTGATGTAAATCATTCTAGACAGGTATTAAAAAAATCTTTTTAACCAATGCAGTAGCAGCTATTTAATTTTTTTTACGTTTTGCTCTTTGCGGATGTTGACATTGTTGCATTTTAAGTCAAAGGTGGTGGTCTACGGCCAAATACTATTGCATCAACCAGTGAAGTGTAAATATAACAGCTGTGAAGTTAATGTGTTCAGTTCTCAGGTATCTTTCATCGGTGAGAAATTTTATTCATGAAGGGAGTAGTGGCAAAATGGACGACTTAGGTTGAAATAATGTGGCTAGGTTAGTTTTGGATGTAAATTTTACAGGTTCAAGTTGCTGTGGCATGAAGAGAGAGGGACAATTTAGCACAGTGAATATATTAATGTTTCAAATTTGTTACCGTTTTGTCAAAGTAACAGGATAGTATGTGATCACGTGAAAATGTTTATTTCTGAACAGTAACTAACAGGTGAAGTAAACATTTCAGGGCAAACTGAGCAACTGGAACGACATTGTGAAATTCCTGACTGTTAGGGGCTTTCACTATTTTTGATGAGGAAACCATTTTGTTTTGGGGAGTGGGGGGGGCGGGTATTATGTAATGTCAAGCCGGTGAGCTAGTTTTACAAAATTCCGTTTTATACACAATTTTTCTTTTTTTCCTATTTTATCACAAACCAGCTTTGTGATGTTGAATTTTTATATAGAGCAAACATTGGAAATGTTTTTTTTTTTTTTTGGAATATGCAACAACTGTGGCAGTAGTCAATATTATAATGTGCAATCATACCTGTATTGATAATTCTACATTTAGTCTCATTTCATTTCTATTTCTTCTTGTACCTCTGTGACTAGAGAGGTTCAGGTACACGAGGTCAAATTCATGTCAGTGCTTCAAACTAACTATTCGTTGTTTCACTGTAATTTACAAATGTTTTATCGTCACAAGTTTGATTGAAGTAAGAATTCTAAGTGTTTGTCCTTTTGGGGGTAATCCCCAATGGCTGTTACCAATGAATAAATGGAAAAAAAATTAATTTCATTTAAGTCAATTTGTAGAACTGACGGTAGTGTTATACAGGGCGGTAACCTCTTCTCTAATCCAAAGAGAGATACCGCCATCACCTAAGATTTCTTTTTGTAAATAGCCTTGGCAAACATCCTATCTATATTATATATACAGCGTTTTGCATATTTGTAACTGTTTGATCATCATACCCATGGCTGCCAACCAGGGCACACCCTGCATAGATTCAGACCCATGGCTGCCAACCAGGGAACACCGTGCATAGATTCACACCCATGGCTGCCAACCAGGGTACACCCTGCATAGATTCACACCCATGGCTGCCAACCAGGGCACACCCTGCATAGATTCAGACCCATGGCTGCCAACCAGGGAACACCCTGCATAGATTCTTTGGGTCTCTGGCTTCTTGTATCAAGTGATTGATCTGCCCCGAGACGCTCAACGTCACTCCTTCTTCCAAGCCTTGCAGTTTCTGTCGCAGTCTCAACAGCGCCCTCTCTGCCACTGTGTTCACCTCCTCCTTGTTCTGCTCGGCCTGGTACCTCGACCGCCCGTGATGTTCCATCTGGTCGATATTGAAGGACGACATGTTGCCGACGGTCGCCGAGGTGTTTGTGTCTCCTCCCAAGCCGTCTGCCTCCAGTTTATCTTGTTGCTTCTGGAGGGCCAGGGCCTTCATGGGAGACATGGTCCAGTCGTACAGTGGATCGTACAACAGCACCTGTGAAGAATAAATAGAGTGAGATGCCAAAATAAATGCGAACGATGATGGCAAAGCTACATCATCGGGTTGATAGCACAAGAACCTGGTGAAAACTCACAGTAACACAGTGTAGTACAGTACAGTATAACAGTACAGTAACACAGTAATAAAGTGTAGAAATATCGGTGACGATGAAGCTGTGTTATGTTATGTAATGTTACCAATCGCTACCCGATGATGAACCTAGCTTCTTACTCCAAAAACGCAACCTAAAATCAGTAAATTAAATTAAATGATTACATTATCCATTATCGACATTTTGTCACTTTTCATACCAGTCTGGTCTAATCACATTGTCAAAAATTCAAACAGGCACTTCTTTCAATATCTTTTTTGGGTGTTCCTTTGTAATGGTGGTCTGAGACCCCCTGGTATTCAAACTGGGGGTTGCGACCCTTTTGGAGGACGGCTAAACTCATCCCCTGAGGAATAAGATTGCTGGTGTTTGTGGAATGAAGAACACGACATACTTCAAAAGTTGCAAAATATAACACAATATTGCAATGCTAAAATTTCTCATTAGGAAGATGTTTAACCACCTCTCATGGACTCCAGTCCACAAGTAAGAAAACATTGAAATACCAAGGGGTCTAGGATAAAAATACTGAATGTTTTTTAATTAAATCACCTCTAGGACTGCTAATAAAGCCTCTTGGTTGTGTCTCATCACCTCCATGGTCTTTTCACAACATCTGGTCGAGAAATGGAAAGATGGCGAAAAGAACAATTTATAGGGTTATTACGACCAAAATCGCATGTCAACATGACAACGTTTGTGCAACAGATGTACTAGAGAAACTTATGTAGATGCAATACTATCATACAACAGAGTTGTGAGGAAATGTGGAACAAAGTTATTTGCATGATCTCATGATACTTTATCAGTAGCTTGGAAGTGGATGTGGATGTCGTGTCAATTGAGTTGCGGAGTTTGTTCCAGTCTTTCACCGAGTTTTGCGGCATTCTAGAAGAATTTGTTTCCGCTCTGCTATTGTGGAGAGGATATGAACAAGTGCAATTACACTGTACTCCACACTGCTTAAAATAATATTATAATTTATGTATTATTTATGTATTATAATAATAATTATATATATTATATATATATATTATAATATATTTTATATTATGAATTAATATATTATTATAATATATTATATAATACATGAGTTTTAGTGGGCATCCATTGGTGTCAAGTACTGCAAATTGTTGCCCGACACATTTCATTATGTGTGTCAACCAATCTTTTACGTCCCAAGTAAATGAAGAATCCTTATGGTTTGATCATTTTGTTGCTGTGGTCTGCATAGAATTCAGGATGCTTATTCCAGTTTGATGGGCGCTGTGGGGGTGGAGAACGTGATTTGACAAGAAAATCAGCAACATGGCCACTTTTGACAATTTGTCACGTTTTGGCAAAATTGAGTGGAATAAGACACCGCGTGGATCAAGCATTTACCTACGAAAAACACCCTCGACCCCTGCAACACCCATACCGTCCACCAAATCTCTCGTCAGTCGAAAGGGAATCGTCTCTGGGGTGGGTAGGATCCTGCCTTGCTCGAATGCCACGCCTGAAAAATAGAGAAAAAAAACAAAGATATACTTCCAAAGAATTCCAGTTCTGTTTGTATTAATGAACTGATAGCATCTCATCATCTCACGTGAGCTTAATGCATGGCAAGAGCACACACCAGTAACAGCTATCTGTTATGTGCTCATGACAAACATTTCTTGTACAAATACAATTGACCCACCAAGTATTTTCAGCAACTCACCTTTCAGGTTGCAACCCACAATTTGCGGACCACTGGGCTACAATATCTTTTTATAGTACTACCCTACAGTGGACATATATATATATATACAGACAGGTTGCGCTGTTGCCATTAGCAACCATTTATTCTGTAGTCATGGTAATATACATATACGTAACACATCGCCATTATACAATATTACCCGCAGTCTTAAGACTGCCGCAAATTTGTTGCTGAAAGTTGGTGTCACTTCACATCAAAGCAAACCAGAGAAGAAGAAGAAGAAAAAAGGGTTAAAAGTATATTTTGACACAAAAACGGAGAGCGAATAGAATACCGAGATCGATGTGGACCAGTTCGGCGCTGTTGCAGTCGATCAGAATGTTTTGGACGTGTCGATCTCCCAGGCCTACCACGTACCCAACTGAAGGAGCGAGAAGTGGAGAGAGAGAGAGGTGGAGAGAGAGATGTAAAAGCGTTTGCAGGAAATGGTAAACAGTTAATAATTGTCTGAAAAACACAAATACGATATCTTCTTTTTCTATTTTGTCAATTTTTTCAACTAGCAGTTCTCAACTAGTTCTCGGTAAGCTCTCTGACATCGACTGAGCAACGATGGGCAGGACAGGCTGCTTAAGTCTCAGGCCTTAAGTGTCCACTAATCCAGTAAGTGCAAGATTATGGGTCAACTTTCTCTCGAGTTGGACTGAAATATTTTACAGGATGGATGTGGCATTGGCTGTCTGCTGAGATCCTGCTTCAAGGCTTGCTAAATGGCACTGATATAATGCAACACAACAACACAATCCCAAATTAAAGGGCATGAAAACACTGAATAATATCACGGACCCACTGAGGGAAAATTGTCATTTAACTTGCACATAACTTGCACTTCAGATTATTGATCTCTTAATTCTCATTCTCAAATTAAATTAATTAATGAAAAATTATAATCCAATTGCACAGATGAAGTTTTTGCACGACAATTTCTCGTCATAGCAATTCTCTGACATTATTTATAAACACCAAACAAATATTGGGCATCTTCTTCAGCTATCGGAACCCTGCAAACATACCTATTGAACATGTTGCGGCGCTTCTGCTGTAGGCTAGTCTCTTTTCAAACCAGACAGCTGGTTCCAGAAACTTCTCAAAGAAGAAATGCCTGAAGACCGGCTTGAAGTGACCGCTGCAGACTTTGAGGAATGTTCGATATCGAGAGTTGCCATCGCCAGAGTGCGAATCCTGTAAAAATAACAGGTTAAAACAGATATCATTCAATGCATGTTCAACACATGGCTTGGGAAAATTTAAACATAAAAGGGGGGGGGGTAACCAGTTCCAATGCATGGTTGATATTTGGATGAATTTGTCTTCAAATATGGACCTATTATAGCAGTTTTATTGCCTGGTTGATAATAAAATGGGCCGCTTTATCATGTAGGCATGTTCTGGGAACAATTAAAAAAATCATGAATTCGGCCAAAAATTGAAAAAATCATAAGGCTATACCCTTACAAAAATGTCCAATTTCGACCAAAAATTGACTTTTTCCAATTTCTATCAGGATGGATTATATCCATTCCCGAAAGCTGATATCTGTTGTCTAATCGATATAAATCGGTTTATTAAGCTTCATTTTTCATAAAAATGACATTTGAATATTCCGATCAATATTGGATGAATTTTTCTTCAAATATGGACCTATTATAGCAGTTTTATTGCCTGGTTGATAATAAAATGGGCCGCTTTATCATGTAGGCATGTTCTGGGAACAATTTAAAAAATCATAAATTCGGTCAGAAATTGAAAAAATCATAAGGCTATACCCTTACAAAAATGTCAAATTTGGACCAAAAATTGACTTTTTCCAATTTCAATCAGGATGGATTATATCGATTCCCGACAGCTGATATCTGTTGTCTAATCGATATAAATCGGTTTATTAAGCTTCATTTTTCATAAAAATGACATTTGAATATTCAGATCAATATTGGATGAATTTTTCTTCAAATGTGGACCTATTATAGCAGTTTTATTGCCTGGTTGATAATAAAATGGGCCGCTTTATCATGTAGGCATGTTCTGGGAACATTAAAAAAATCATAAATTCGGCCAAAAATTGAAAAAATCATAAGGCTATACCCTTACAAAAATGTCAAATTTGGACCAAAAATTGACTTTTTCCAATTTCTATCAGGATGGATTATATCCATTCCCGAAAGATGATATCTGTTGTCTAATCGATATAAATCGGTTTATTAAGCTTCATTTTTCATAAAAATGACATTTGAATATTCCGATCAATATTGGATGAATTTTTCTTCAAATATGGACCTATTATAGCAGTTTTATTACCTGGTTGATAATAAAATGGGCCGCTTTATGTTCTGGGAACAATTAAAAAAATCATAAATTCGGTCAGAAATTGAAAAAATCATAAGGCTATACCCTTACAAAAATGTCAAATTTGGACCAAAAATTGACTTTTTCCAATTTCAATCAGGATGGATTATATCGATTCCCGATAGCTGATATCTGTTGTCTAATCGATATAAATCGGTTTATTAAGCTTCATTTTTCATAAAAATGACATTTGAATATTCCGATCAATATAGGATGAATTTGTCTTCAAATATGGACCTATTATAGCAGTTCTATTGCCTGGTTGATAATAAAATGGGCCGCTTTATCATGCAGGCATGTTCTGGGAACAATTAAAAAAATCATAAATTCGGCCAAAAATTGAAAAAATCATAAGGCTATACCCTTACAAAAATGTCAAATTTGGACCAAAAATTGACTTTTTCCAATTTCTATCAGGATGGATTATATCCATTCCCGAAAGCTGATATCTGTTGTCTAATCGATATAAATCGGTTTATTAAGCTTCATTTTTCATAAAAATGACATTTGAATATTCCGATCAATATTGGATGAATTTTTCTTCAAATATGGACCTATTATAGCAGTTTTATTGCCTGGTTGATAATAAAATGGGCCGCTTTCTCATGTAGGCATGTTCTGGGAACAATTAAAAAAATCATAAATTCGGCCAAAAATTGAAAAAATCATAAGGCTATATATACCCTTACAAAAATGTCAAATTTGGACCAAAAATTGACTTTTTCCAATTTCAATCAGGATGGATTATATCCATTCCCGATAGCTGATATCTGTTGTCTAATCGATATAAATCGGTTTATTAAGCTTCATTTTTCATAAAAATGACATTTGAATATTCTGATCAATATAGGATGAATTTTTCTTCAAATATGGACCTATTATAGCAGTTTTATTGCCTGGTTGATAATAAAATGGGCCGCTTTATCATGTAGGCATGTTCTGGGAACAAATAAAAAAATCATAAATTCGACCAAAAATTGAAAAAACCACAAGGCAATACCCTTACAAAAATGTCAAATTTCGACCAAAAATTGACTTTTTCCAATTTCTATCAGGGTGGATTATATCGATTCCCGATAGCTCATATCTGTTGTCTTATCGATATAAATCGGTTAATTAAGCTTCAGAATTCGACCAAAAATTGAAAAAATCATAAGGCTATACCCTTAGAAAAATGTCAAATTTCGACCAAACCTTGACTTTTTCCAATTTCAATCAGGATGGATTATATCCATTCCCGATAGCTGATATCTGTTGTCTAATCGATATAAATCGGTTTATTAAGCTTCATTTTTCATAAAAATGACATTTGAATATTCAGATCAATATTGGATGAATTTTTCTTCAAATATGGACCTATTATAGCAGTTTAATTGCCTGGTTGATAATAAAATGGGCCGCTTTATCATGTAGGCATGTTCTGAGAACAATTAAAAAAATCATAAATTCGGCTAATAATGCATCAGTTATGAATGCGAGAAACATTACTTACGGCTCTCAATCGGTCCCTTGCAAAATCTCTTTGAAACAAACTAATAACTTTTACCAGGTACGTCATATATTTCACTAAAAAAAATAAAAAAATGTAAATTGTTAGCAAAACAAGTGTATACTTGTGTATGTGTATGTGCTTAAAAAGCTACTCAAGTGCCAGCATTTGGCATCTGAGCACCTTCAAAAATCGAAAATTTTCTCAAAGGGGAGGGGGACACCTTAGACCCCTCCCCGAGGACGGCGATCAGTATACCCGGCACTCAGAAAATCCTGGGCACATCCCTGAAAGCTGTATTTATGAATGTGTTGCAATTGGTATGATATATATCTATCTATAATGGACCGCACAATATAGTTTGCACAAAGATACCTGCATAAGTCTCCTGCACTGGAGAGATGTTTTGTCGTCTGGACGGTATCTCTTGTGAGCCCCAAAGTCCGTCTTCTGGTTGCCGAGCAGATACAACCCTAGCGGTACAGTGCCTTCGCACCATTCTAAAATACCACTTCTTTGGGAAAGTGGCACTACCTGCATCAGAAAAATAAATAAAATTTTGATAAATGAACATCTGGTGGCTGAAATTATTAATTTAACTTGGGCAAAACTTAATAAAAAAAATAGTTCAAGATATGATGTATTTGATTATACAGGTCAAAACAGATCATAATTGCTTCTAGTGTATTGTAAAGCTGATTCTGTTAGTACGAATAATTCTAATTGGACAAAGACAAATGCATGAATATTCAGCAGTCCTTTGTAAATGTCTTTTTTAATAATATAGAACGAACGATGCTTTCTCCCTTTCTGTATAAATATGCAACTTCCTTAGGACAGAACATTTAAGGCTGTACACAGGCCACTTAAAGGATGTGAAGACTCGCGCAAAAAGAAACGTCTAATGCCGGTAATCTGACCTAGTTTCGAATGAGGTGTAACAGAAGTGTTAGACACCACAATCGATCCCAGAAAATACACACACAGCTTGCTACCGTCGGTAATTAGACACTAGTGTACAGTGAGTACATACAGCTACGGTCAATACCCACAACACAGTGTATAAACCATACAACATGGACATCTCAGGTCCAGCTAAAGATAACAAGTTATCACGTTTCATTACTATCTGCATTTTATAGCGACACAAACAAAACGTCACTTGCAAGCAACAGAAAGTTAACTTTTTCAGATGGCCGCACACGGTTTGAAGCAAGTCTTCAATGCCTTTAAGGCTGTACACTGAACACTTAAGGCTGCACACAGAACACCTACTAAATAGTAATGGTGTGGCACGGTGTACAACTGTCCAATTTCAACCCAACGTAAACAACAAAAGAACTCGCAGGGAAAATTACTTTTGCATGTGACCTAAACCAGCAAATGCCATTAAACGGAACACAGTCGCTGCGTGCCCTCATCATTTGGTCAGTGTGGAGGGTTGGGGGAGGGGGTGGGGGAGGGAGACTCACCTTGTATCTCCGGATGTGAAGCTGCCTCTGTCTGGTCTCCGGGTTCTGAGCTAGGAGATGGTTGACCAGACCGAACACCTGCTGCATCACCGCATCCTGACGAAGATCATCTTTACCCTAGTAGGAAAAGGAGTGAAGGGGGGGGGGGGGAGAGCGAGAAGGAGGAAAAGAGAGGGTGGTCAATACCTTGATGAGTAATTAATTCATTAATTAATAATGTGACACACAAACTTTAAAATAAGTCCAGTGATGTGGAAAAACAAAAGGTGGTTTAGAGGCATGCTAGAAATTCTCTTTGGTGCACCGTTAAGATTCCGCAACGAGAGGCAAGGCTGGGATGTACCTTGCTAAAAATTTCACCACGTTCATCTCAAATTTTTAACAGCCATGTCGGGGGCGGGTAAACTTGCAAGTGCCACTCTGGTCCCAACCGTCTTGTGGTGGGTAAGATATGCCAGTTGAAAAACTTGTACAACTTTGAAAGTTAACATTTGGTTGTGTGAATCAACGAGGAATGAGGAATTGTGGACAGACACCTTTGGTGACTGTCCACCACGGTGCTAACACGGAGCTATATTGCTGATTGTTCTATGATAATGACACAAAGAAAAAGATTATAACAATCAATCTAGTCATTTTGGTATTACCGCTTATAGAGAATGCTTTGTGGAGCAAAATGTTAATCGACTCTCTAATGAACGTACTCTCAGCTTTCAGGGGGCAATCACCTGCAAAAGGTTTTCTGTAACTAGGGTAACCAAAGGTCTGAAGGGCTCCAATGTCAATATTGTACCAAGGGTCCCACAGTCACGAATGGGCTTTTATAAGTTCTTGGCCTTTGCTCTCATTTCTGTTGTTCAATCATTCATTGTTATTCTCATCCAACGAAATTTGGGAAGGGCCCAGTGAGTAGAGGAGTAGAGGTTGTTACAAATTCATTAAATGCGAAGAGGAAGGTTACTTTATCTAGCTTTAAACACTAGCTTTAAATTTTACCTTGACAAGCTGTCTTCTGGTCACCCCATCTGATCCTATACACTTGATGATCTTTGGCAAATTGATGCCACCGGCCAGTTTAAAGGTCAATTCAAATTTCTGTATGGTAACAATGTTGCCATAGCGACAGTTTAGGTCCACTGGGATATCTACGGTAGCTACAGCTGTCTGCAAGTTTTTCAGCGTGCATATTTGAAGATTTGTAGGGAAATTGATTGGTTCTGATAACAAAAAATAAATAAATAAGTAAGAAAAATAGTGAAAAAGTAAGAAAAATGAACAGATGAAGGGCAATGAAAAAGAAGATTTGGAAAGCATCCCCAGGTAGCTACTAACTGTGAATTTGACTATTGATGGATGAATGCACAATGGTTCTGGACGAATCTAATAAATTCATGAATTATTCATAGGATTAAAGATCATTATGTAAATATTTGCTATAAATTGACGTAGAAGGTTTCTTAGTCCAGCAGAGATTTACTGTTCAGCCTCTCTGGGAAATAAATTCTGGATACCTTGGGAATAATCTCGGGAATATTTTCTACGTTAATGTACAATTTTGGAAAGTTTTTTAGCTCATTTTCAGCATGCTATTATATGGAGACAACACAGATGATCTTAACTCCATTACTCATATATAGCGAAGCAAAGCTGATTGTATTAATTTGTTTTCTTAATGTCACGTACATCATAAAGGACTTTAATATGTACATTATGACAGATGGCAACCTCAGTATTAAGATATTTGAAGACTATTATTCACACAAATATCATATGGGAATACTGTAGACTTCCACAGGGTAAATATGATAAGGGCTTGGACCCTCCAAATTGTAGAACCTTCTTCATTCAAATGCCATCAACACCGTTTACCCAATTAGCAAATAAAAATTATAAGACCAGGGATACATTAACACTTTTGGCATGTGTTTTCTCTACCATTTGTTTACTTAATTATTCTTTTGAGGAATATTTGACATCTGCAAAATGTTACTTCATTAAAGCTATAAATTCCACTGGCTTAAAAACAAAAGAGGTATAAAATCTATCTCCCTGCTTACTAGTGACTTTCTTAAACTGTGACACGTCCCATTCGGCGAGTTCGATGTACGCATCCGAGAGCTTCTCCATGTCTCTGATGATACGATCCGTCATCCCGGATCGCAAACGTTCCACCATCGACGCAGCGGCCTGCATGCGATCCTGTGAGAGGCAAATAATCGAATGAGATTACAGCATGGAGAGAGAAGACTAGAAGTGGACAAAACTACTTGAAAAATATACAAAAACATACATCGTTTCATTCCTACAAGATAACACCATTTTTGTGGGGGTATTGTAAAGTCTGTTCAGATACCATGAAAACAAAATAAAATAAAACTGTTAGCAAATTGCTTATCCACTAGAGAGCCTGTGTAATAGAATGTGTAAAAGTAAGTTGGCCTGACGTTTCGATCCTAGCAGGATCTTCTTCAAAGGCTAAATGACAAGTAACAGTAACAGAAGGGACAAAACATGCACAGAATACAGACATGTTAATGAGCATGGTGAACACAAAGAGATAGATGTAAGGGGATTAGTAGACAAGGGATGGAGAGAAGAAAGAAAGAATCCAACAGGGGAAGAGGAGAGGTAGAAGATTAACAGTGGAGGGACAAAGAGAGGATTAAGGGAAGGGGGTAGATAGAAAGGTGTGGAGGAAAAAGATACCATGAAGTTATAGTTAGGGTTAGAAACCTTGCAAAATTTTGCCAAAATTACGGGCAATTTCCCGCTGTCGTTCACGAAGAAGACAATCGAGGCAACTGATAAGTAAGGGTACACTCTGCTGTTTTATTAACACTTCTCAGGTTTTCAATTTTTTTTTAATATCTTTTTTAACCTAGTGAATTCCTACAGGGACCATGAGTTTTATTCCCCACAAACCCGAATCGGATGGTCCACAAATGGTTTTACCATCCTCACAGATAAGTGAAAATAACGTGTACAAACCTGGTCGGCGTGGGAGGCGTCCGAGACCTGCGGTGCGTTCCGCGATAACCGTCCCGCTTTCTTGTTGTACGCTATCATGACATCTTTGTTGGCGTTGGCGAGGGCCAGAATGATTGGGAGGGTATGGTAGGGGTGATCATGTGCTGTCTTTTCAATTAACTGCGAGACACAAGTTAGACAAAAAAAAATGTACATATTTCAAGGTGAACTTTATGGAATGCCAAAAGGGTCAGAATATAAGGCTGGTCTAGAAGGAAGAGTTAAAAAAAACAATATTCCTGAACTTCTGGGTCGCAGACCCGCTAGGGACTCTGTGATACGTTATCGAGGGTCTGTGTAAAGCAAAGGGGTCTGAAAGAGGGGCGGGAGGAGGGGGGACGGGGTGTTGGGGTCCATGAAAATCTCAGGATTTATATAAACGTCAAGATGTTCGAAACAAAGTCCGAGCGTGAGAATGAGTGCAGATGGACTCTGCTAGAATATGAGAACAGAGTGTGGACTTGCTGAAAGTCTTTACACCCTAGTACACTGATATAGCAAGCAACCAACCAACCTGTTGTAGAATGCTGTGGAAGATTTCTTTGTCCTGTGTCTTTGTGGTCATTCTGGCAGCCAGTTGGTATAACATCGGTAAAAATTTACTACTGGGCAGCTCCTTGATATAGTTCTGCAAATATTCAAGAGATTCAAAAAAATTGAAAAAAAATTGACATAGAAAAAACATTTCCTTTCATTTTTGCAACCCTGGGGAAAAACAAGGGAGGGATCACAAAATCTGTGTTTTGTATGTGAGATATCTCCCCACTGTACGTTGGTATTTTGACTCTTTGGTCACACATTACCACAGGTTAATTTTTGTCCCTGGGGGTAAAAAGTGTTGAAATCCCCAGAACAGTCACAGGAATCTGTGACAACCTTTGGCCAGGAATCCAACATGTGAAAATGTGTGCAAAATAAACTAGCAAGGTTTTCTGTGATACAGAAGTATCCAAGTTGGCTATGTATTATATTATTCTTGGCTTGGATTGTTTCACATTTGTCATAGGTAGAGAAACACATTTCACACTTTACACACTTTTTCACACTATGTCCGACATATTTAAGGCACACATGAAAACATGTGATTTTACCTGTGAAATTGGTACCAAACACACAGGTTTACCAAGCCTGTCTTTGCATGTATTTCCTGTTTTGTTTTACACGTGATCACAGGTGAAAAAGTTTGTATTTCCTGACACAAAAAATACAGTGTTTTGTGTGTATTTCCTGTTTTGTTTTATACATGATCACAGGTGAAAAAGTTTGTATTTCCTGACACAGAAAATTCAGAGTTTTGTGTGTATTTCCTGTTTTGTTTTACAAGTGATCACAAGTCTCTCTTTGGTAGTAAAGTTCACCATCATACCTGTAGTAACGAGTTAACACTCTCCTCGGTCGGGTTGTTGAACCAGAGGGAACACAGCCTGAATACAGGAATGTCGAGCTCAGCGGAGCTGGCCTTCAGGTACTTCAGGTAACACTCTGCGGAGGAGTTGAGGTAACGAGATCTGTCCTGGAGTAAGGATTCCATCTCGCTCTGGTCAAGTTCTCCCTGCTTCTGCAAATTACGATAGTACCTGGAGAGGAGAAGTAGTCAACGAGTTAAATCTGACGGTGTTACACGTGAGATGAAACGCAGGAAGGGTGAATGTGTTTAAAAGTACCAAAACTCAACTTCTCTATGACTTGTTGTTCAATCTCTAGCGATTTAAGCCTGCCTCTGTAAACAATCGAAATGTCAGCCCTCTAACCTTTATCCATAAAAGAGATTTTCAGCTACAGAATTCAGTATAAACTACTTCTTTTCACCTTTTGTGCTCATCATCTGGAAGAGCCTGTGTACCTGTCACAACTTCTCTTGCCATATATTCCAACTTGCACACTTCGTTCCTCCAACAAACTGTATTTAACTGTTCCTAAACCACACTTGAAGACCTATGGTCACAGAAGCTTCGAATACTCTGGCTCTTATCTCTGGAACAATTTACCAGATCACATTCGCACATGCTCTAAACTTTCTACATTCAAAAGTCTACTTAAAACCAATCTTTTCACTTGTTATTTTGAAAATTAATCTGCTTTCTTTGTAAAGTTCCTTGAGCAGTGATTTTTGTCTACTGATTTGGCACTATAAAAGTCTCATTTATTGTTATTATTATTATTTTTAAATTTGACATACATTACACACCGGTACGTAACGTAACTTTCCTGCTCATATAGGCAGAAATGCCAAAAGTTGTGTTCTACACTCAATGATTCCATTCCATTTCCTGACAAAAAAAGGTGATTTGGAAGATGTAAACACTGCCTATCACACTCGAGGGGTCTAAGCACTTAAACAATCTTGTATTTAAATTTCCATCGTTTTTTATTATTACTTTAACAAAAGAGGAAAAAAAAACCCGTTGTTTTTTCTGGTTGAAACCTTGTTTTGAGATCCCCCATGACAGTGAGCTGTTCTACGTTGCTCTGATACTTGGTCAAGATGCCTTTCTTGGATTCAAACTCTGGCGATTTCATGTAGTTCACAATGTGCTGGTACTGTGCGTCCGCAAACCTGGCCAGGGTAAGGTAAGCCGTCATGGAGGTACTGCTTGTACTGGAGGCAGCTTCACAGATATCGACGGCCTACAAATTGTGTAGGAGACAAGTTAGCAACAGTTGGGATTGTCGGGGGGGGGGGGAGTGAGAAGGGGAGGTAACAAATAGGGGGAGGAGAATGTCATTTTAGGTATTAAATCTTGGGTGTTGGACTAGACAACTAGAGGCAATTTCTCAGACATCAAGGGCCTACAAGATGTGTGAGAGACCCATTACCACAGCTGAGATTGTTCAGGGGGTGGGGTGAGGGTGACAAGTGGGGAAAGGTAGTGCCATTTTAGAAAATATTATATTACTATTTACTCCTAAATATATATATGTAGAGGTGAGGAGAGTGGGGGAGGGGGTAATTTAAGAACATTATTATATTACTACTAATAATCCTGGATATATATGTTTAAGTTTTGGACCTTGATCAAAAGAACTGGCGACAACTTCACAGATACATATTTATAAGTTCAGGATGTGGTAAATTATCGTGCAGAACGTTAAAATTGACAAATTTATTACAGGACAAACTAATATAATAAACCTTTTTATGTACCAAATGTTGTTTATAAGCTAATAAATACCTTTTCTAGGTAATTCTCAATGATGATATGCGGGCTCTCGGTTCTAGACTCTGCCAACCATTTTCCGTAAAGTGTTAAAGCCTCTGGATAGAGCTGCTTGTAGGTCTCGTGCCGAGCCGAAAGCTGTTCGGGGGGAATTTTTTGAAGCAAAAAAGGACAAAATCAGCAACATTTCTATTAAACATTCCATTTCATCCAGGAGTAAAATTTATACACATATTTATACAAAAAGTGTGCGAATCAGAATCTTTTCCCCCTCGATTGCCAGACTAACTCCAAACATTCGAGGACTTTCAAGATTTATCAACGAGGTTTCTCCTGTTCTATGTTCTTCCAGCCTTTATCCGTTTTCCAGACCGCTGAGTAAGTACAGGTAAGGACACTAAAGTACAGGAAAGTACAGGTAAGGACACTAAAGTACAGGAAAGTACAGGTAAGGACACTAAAGTACACTTATGTACAGGTAAGGACACTAAAGTACAGGAAAGTACAGGTAAGGACACTTAAGTACAGGTAAGGACACTAAAGTACAGGAAAGTACAGTTAAGGACACTAAAGTACAGGAAAGTACGGGTAAGGACACTTAAGTACAGGAAAGTACACTAAAGTACAGGTAGTACACTAAAGTACAGGAAAGTATACTAAAGTACAGGAAAGTACAGGTAAGGACACTTCAGTACAAGAAAGTACAGGTAAGGACACTAAAGTACAAGAAAGTACAGGTAAGGACACTAAAGTACAGGTAAGTACAAGAAAGTACAGGTAAGTACACTAAAGTACAGGAAAGTACAGGTAATAAGTACTCATAGGTATGCTAGTACAAGAATATGAGAACAGACTCACTAAAAGTCTGGTGTTTGTCACAAAAAAAAAATTCTCATCAACAACACAATTTCTTTAACATATTTTATCAAAGCATCATAAAAATATTCAGAACAGAATTATGTTTTGTTTTTACTGTTGCATTTGTGGTGGCAACCTACTGTACCTTTGACAATTTGTCGATGAGTGCTCTGATGAGGTGCAGGGCGGTGGAAGTCTCCGACTTAGCCCAGAACATTTCCGCTTCTAACAGCCACCTGTTCCACTGGAGGTTACCGGGGCTGTCTGACCCGAGAGAACTTTCAAAACTTTTCATGACTTTAAGAGACTCTTCTGCTATCTAGGAAGCAAAGAACAAAAAAAAAGACAAATGAAAAGAACTATTCTACTCAATTTAATCTATATTGTGTAGATTAAAAAGATAGTAGGTTTTTGTAGGTACTTTAAGCACGATTTCAGGCTTTAATTCACAACTTCAAAATGACATGTCAGTTTATGTTCTATGGGCAGCCATTTATGCTGAAAATATATATATGTCAACTGTGAAATCCAAATATTGTTGTCAAAAATATTAAATGCAATACATCAAATTGCAACTCGAAGATCAAACAACAAACGAAACAAAACAAATTGGTCAGATTCCAATTAACAACCGACGATTTGTCTATGCCCAACCCTAAAGTAGGTCGCAAAATATTGTCAGGGTTGGTTGCGGGCCTTTACCAAATGTAGGAAAATTTAATCACAGTTCTAGGAACTTGCGTGCTGATAATCCAAAGTCCTAGCTATTTTTTAATGCATCTGAGCATTACTCTGAGGAGTGGGGGACCTCAACATCTGACTAGTCAAAGTTAAGTGCTTAATCAACAACAAACAAAAGGATGTGAATTTTTCCCATTCCAATTAACAACCGATAATTTGTCTATGCCCAACCCAGAGGTGGGTCACAAAACATTTTAACCGAGGCAGGCCTTTTTCAAGAATTTATCTTCAGTTCTTGGAGCTAGCATGCCAATGTCCAATGTCCTAACTATTTTTGTATGCTTGCTGAGAATTACTCTGAGGAGTGGGGTTCTGTGTTGTCGTGCCTCAGTCCTCACTGAAGTACCTGGGTAGATGGCCAAAATTTTTGGACCGCTGGTCTATGCCCGAAGATCAAAAAGGGATTTTGCTTCATTACCTGGAATCTTTTGGCATTGGTGGCAGCTTTTGCATACATTATTAAATGATTAGTGAGACCGTGATCCATGGCTGGCTTCTCCGTCTCTGGGGACTGGTTAGAGAGCAATCTTAGACCACTGAGGCGGAGTTTGAAAGTCATCTCGGTGATGTCAAAAGATGTCTCAATGGATCGCTGATGATCGTTCCACCTTGATAGGACGTCATCCAGAGGTTCTTGGCTATTTTGAGAGTAGAAAGACATCAATTTTTATAAATAATTACAGATATGGTCAGATAGGGAAGGAAATGCTGTACTGACAGCAGAAACAGTTTCTCAGCTTTATCTGGTAGAAACGGCGGGATATTCGTACTGTCAGTACAAGTGCTTTGAAAAACCATGACGTGATAGTAAAATATATAGAAAAATTGTCCCAAACTGGGGTGCCCTATTTTGATCGGGTGAAATGGTACAAGTGTTTTAAGTGATCAGTTGAGACTTATAGTGGGGGAGATATCACCACATAGCTACCAACACCTTTAATCCCTCCTTCCCCATCAATCTATCCCTAAATCCCTCACAGAATCCCTCCCTCCCTAAATCCCTCCCTCAATCCCTCACAGAATCCCTCAATCCCTGCCTCAATCCCTCCCTCTATCCCTCACAGAATCTGTCCTTCATAACCTTACAGAATCCCTTTATTCCTCACAGAATCCCTTCCTCAATCCCTCCCTTAATCCCTCACAGGATCCCTCAATCCCCTTCAATCCCTGACAGTATCCCTCAATCCCCCCTCAATCCCTCAACCCCTTAATCCCTCTCTCAATCCCTCACAGAACCCCATAATCCCTCCCTCAATCCCTCCCTCAATACCTCCCTCAATCCATCCCTCAATCCCTCCCCTCCCATCCCACACCTTTCCCCACCAATTCCTTAATACTCATAGGAAGTGAAACGCCACAGGTTTTGTAGCAAGAAATTGGTTTAAAGATAGAAAGAAATACCCAAACGCGAGGGCCTGTACTTCGTGCATCTCCTTGAGAGCTTGAAGCTGATCCAGGAGAGGATATACACTGTGAATGCTCTCAAGGCTGGCGTGATGCAGACTCTCAGCCACGATACCGTGGCCTCTCTCCAGAGCGTCTTCGCACGTCTGCTCGTCCTTGTCACGGATCGCAGACAGGGCACCGTAAAGACAGTTGTGAAACCCAGAAAAGTCTTGACTAGGAAAAGGAGAAGGAGAAGAACAACAAGAAAGATATAACAGATAGCATGTTTTTCGAATGTGTGCATCGTAGTTATTTAGCTTAAAGAAAATTCTTTCTCTCAAGATGCAAAAAAAAAGCGTGGGGGAAAAACAGGGATGTAAATAAATTACAGGAAAAAAAGCAGAAAAAAGGCACCTGGCTTGTTCTGGTAAGTCCCAGATACCATTCCTCCAAGCTGCCTCATACTGAGCCTCTGCTAGCCCTGTATCCCTCTCCCTGGTAGCATCCATCTCGACACCCTTCAAGTACGTCTGAAGGACGTGATTCAATCCAGCATTTTGTAAGGCCTGAAAAAAGTCAAATGAGATACGGTAAGGTAAACTTATATCTTACCATTTCTATTCATGTTTCTGTATTCATTTGATAGAAGACAAACACACATGCGGTTGCTTTATAAATAAATCATTTAACTGACCCCTGCTACTGATACAAACATAACACAGACTTGCTAAAGAATTTATTAAAGACACCAAATATAAACACGATTAAATGAAGTGATTGGCTTGAAAGTGGTCAAATGGATGGGTTTGCAGAAAGAGCAGATTGTCAGCTTTATATATAGTGTGAAAAAGAAAAGATGCAGCAGCTGCAATATCCTGCTCAGCTAAGATGCAATATCCTGCTCAGCTAAGATGCAGCAGCTGCAATATCCTGCTCAGCTAAGATGAAGCAGCTGTAATATCCTGTTCAGCTAAGATGGAGCAGCTGCAATATCCTGCTCAGGTAAGATGCAGCAGCTGCAATATCCTGCTCAGCTAAGATGGAGCAACTGTAATATCCTGCTCAGCTAAGATGGAGCAGCTGCAATATCCTGCTCAGCTAAGATGCATCAGCTGCAATAGTCTGCTCAACTAAGATACAGCAGCTGCATTATCCTGCTCAGCTAAGATGCTGCAATATCCTGCTCAGCTAAGATGCAGCAGCTGCAATATCCTGCTCAGCTAAGATGCTGTAGCTGCAATATCCTGCTCAGATAAGATGCAGCATCTGCAATATCTTGCTCAGATAAGATGCAGCAGCTGCAATATCCTGCTCAGCTAAGATGCAGCAGCTGCAATATCCTGCTCAGGTAAGATGCAGCAGCTGCAATACTCTGCTCAGCTACAATGCAGCAGCTGCAAACATCTTGCTCAGCTAAGATGAATCAATATCAAATAATAGAGATTATTCCTGCAGATCAGCATGCAGTACCAATTGTGTGAAACTACAGAGCACAAATAGGTTTTACACTAGCCAGCCAGGTTGCATGATGCTGCAGCCCCCTCAGCATCCTATTTTTGACATGGTACCTTTGCATCTTTCTCTACCTCTTATCAAGTTGGTCATATCTTTTCATATAACTGCCAATAGAACAAGCCAAGTCAAGATATGCTTTGCCTAAAGCTATTAACCAATACTAACCCCTAAACTGTTTATAACATCATATATCTCTGAATAGTTTTATTGAATAACAGTTTGCTTCAAAATCTACTGGAACACTAAATACAAAGACTTTTTATTTGGGAGGGGGGAGGGGTTCAATACTAGTGCCTACATAAAGTCTCTACCCTTACCTGTAGGAGCCCAGCTTTGGACCCTTGCTCTCTCAGATCACTGTTCAGGAGGTCATATCCAGCTACAGCGCTAGTCCAGTCTCCTTCGTGCTCGTAGGTATGTATTCTGGAAAACAAATGAAAGTCAATTTTCTGGTTAAAAGTTAAACTTACCATTTGCTTATTTTTTGTTTGTAGTTTATATTATTATATGGCCTCACATTGACAGTGTCAATCTCTCATGTCACACACAGGACTGCAGTGTATATGATACTGCATTGAAACAAAAATTTAATTCAATACCAACTTTACATATCCTACAACACTAAGCATGAATATGCAATCTTCAAATTTCAGTTTCAGCTAGTTGGGACAACTTTCTGATACTTGTACCACTCTTATATGTTGTCATCTGATATCACGCTTGAATGAAAACATACACTAGACAGTACTGGTTGTTCAGCTATGATTACCCTTAAATACACCCCATACTCCCCCACTGCCCCCCCCTCTCAATATATTAAATCTAATTTTCTTGTAACATCTCATAATCAATGTCATCTCATAATGTCATCTCATAATCAACAATCAATGTCATATCATAAATCATCTCATAAATGTCTCTCTCATAATCAATAATGTCATCTCATAATCAATAATATCATCATAATCAATAATGTCATCTCATTCTCATAATCAATAATCAATGTCATATCATAAATCATCTCATAAATGTCTCTCTCATAATCAATAATGTCATCTCATAATCAATAATATCATCATAATCAATAATGTCATCTCATTCTCATAATCAATAATCAATGTCATATCATAAATCATCTCATAAATGTCTCTCGAATATCATCTCATAATCAATAATGTCATCTCATAATCAAAGTCATCTCATAATCAATAATGTTATCTCATAATCCATAATGTCATCTCATTCTCATAATCAACAATCAATGTCATATCATAAATCATCTCATAAAGGTCTCTTGAATGTCAGTCATCTCATAATCAATGTCATCTCATTAATCAATAATGTCATCTCATAATCAATAAGCAATGTCATCTGATAAGTCATCACATAAATGTCTCTCAAATGTCATCTCATAATCAATAATGTCATCTCATAATTAATAATGTCATCTCAAAATCAATCATGTCATCTCATTAATCAGTAATCAATAACATTTCATTAACCAGCATCTCATGTCACTCAATTGTCATCTCATCATCAATAACCAATGTCATCTCATAAATGTCTCTCAAATGTCATCTCATAATCAATAATCAATAATAATGTAGCCGGACCAACCTGGCTAGATGATCCGTCATTCGTGACACGCCACAGCCGTACAGCCCGTCGGGTTCTCCGATGCTGGTGTAGGCTTCCAGGAGTAGCCTCTGTACGTTAATCTCTGAGTTGGATGACAGGGTGTCTAAACTGTGCTGGCTTCCTCCCTGTGAGTCTCCACTGTCTGGGAGGTGTTCGTGTTGTGACCTGGAGAAGGCGAAAGTTATAAGACCCATTTTGTTTTTCAGAGATACCAAGTTAGACTTCTTTGATACCTGACATGAACTATAGTATTGTGTACATATGACTATACAGTTGACTACTTAAACCCTCACTGGCGAGAAATATTTGTGTTCATGCGTTTCCTACAAATAAAAAGTTAATTCTGTTGAATATGTATGTATTTTAGATCCTCCTACAAGCAGGAACTCGCGAAGAAGCCATCATTGGCTTAAAATCAAAGCCGCAAGCTGACCGAAGTCAGTCTCTTAGATTCATATTTAATGTCCATTATTATGAATTGTCAACAACTCTGTATCTCTGAATATGATCCATATATGCTACTAAGCTTTGTCTGAATTAATCATGAAAAATGTCTAGGCTGATATGATATCAATCTTTAGAGCCAAAACGGAAGCTCATTAGGGCAGTGGCAGACTGGGGGCATCAATTGGTAACGGATTAGTTGATCCAACACCCTGTGCTGACGCCATGAAACCGAGTGGGGCATCTGAGGATCGGAAATCTCTTGACTCTGGAACCTCAACCTTGCAATGCCTCTAGCTCCTCAATCCCCCCTGTGTGCCAGTTCTGAATTCGGTAAACCAAGGGGCAAAATCGACCCCTGGCTGACCAAAGGGGTAAACCAGGGGCAAAATCGACCCCTGGCTGATAAAGGGGTAAAACAGGGGCAAAATCGAGCCCTGGATGATCAAAGGCAATAACAGTTATAAATGACTTTCATTAACAATATATAAAATCACTTCAAAGTGTCATCCATCGAACACGAAGCTCCAACAAGGTTGTCACGAAAGAACCACACAGTACCGTACATGATTGGCTGTATTCCAAGACGACAGAATTACCCACTTTCATGACACTGTCATGTATGAAATAAGACCAGTTGTGCCCAGTGACACAGCCAAGGGTGAGGGAGGGGAGAGTCTAGGCCCCACCTAGAGAGAATTGGGGCCCCCTAAAGACAGGAGTCTAGCTACGCCCCTGGTTGTACTGATCCAGTTTTCAGTACAAGAGTGTCATCCATACATCACATAGTTATTATAAAACAGCGGAGAATAAATCGGTTACTGTCGCTTACCTTGTAACGTTGTACCATATTTCCGTGTACAACAGGCAGGTGAAGTGAGCTTTGCATAGCTGAGCTGCTTTAGCCAGAAGGAGATAATTCATGTCCAGCCAAAAGTTATTGTTCCATGGGTTACTCTTCTGTTGTCTCCTGTAAAGAGGAAAATACGGCATTTAATTTGTATTTAAAAAAAACCACTTTCTTAGGCATTGCCAAAGATGACACCCACACAGGTGAGACTCCTGTTGTAAAAATGGGGCATGTATTACTTAATCAGAGAATAATTGAGTCATCAAACTTGCGTAGCTGTTTCAAAGGCTCTCGTTGAATACTATAGTACCCATGTAGAAAAATTCTATACATCTTTAAACTTGGGTAGCAACTTGACCATTTTGTATAGCATTTTGCGACACGATACTGAATAAATTATTCACTGTTACTGCTCTATAGAATAAATTTACAATTTTAATAACTTCTCTCAACCAGAATCTGCTGTTTGGTTCCCTCGGCCAAGAAATGATTTAATAGGTAACACCACTACCTAAGGGCTAGACTCACTCAGGGCTTGACTTTTCTTTGTTTCCTTTGATTTTTTTTTGTTATTATCTATTGTTTCTTGTCAAGGGAGGGGGGGAGGGGACTGCTCGAATAAGCTACGCTTCATCAGTCCTCCTCCACCACCTTGTAAAAATGTTGTACTATTGTATGGTTTGCACTGTGGAAATAAACTCAAACTTGTTTGAGTCCAACCTTAGGTTGAGCTACCCAGTTTTAAAGTTGAGACCATAATTCTCCGTCCAAACTCTATTGTTATGTCATTTCTCATATATGAACTTCATGTGAAATAAATCGTATATTGTAACAGTTAGTGGTTAAGCCAAAAGAAGAATAAATCAAGGCAAAATCAATCACCCCGAGGTGGGTTTCTCTTGGGTGCGGAGATAGTGTACCACAGTCAAAAGAGTCTGGACGCATTTCTGTCCAACTTTAGGATCCAAATCTGCAGCATCTACAGAAACATGGATTTATGAAAGAAGAAAGAGAAAAGGGGGGGAAAAAAAGAAGAAGATGTCATTGAGTTCCTGAATCATCATAAAATTTAAACTGAATGCAAATATTTCAAAAACAAAAATTCACTGGTTAGTAAATCAAAGTGAAAATTATATTTCCAAATTTATCGACATTAATCTGTTTCTCTATATATAGTACTATAGATCACAAACTATGAGGTAGATGAAGAAAAACTTTTTTGGAATTAGTCCCCACTGACAATCCCACCCCCACCACATCCCCCTGACAATCCCCACCCCCCACTGACAATCCCTCGGCCCATGTCCCCACTAACAACTCGCCCCCACCACATCCCCACTGACAATTCCCCACCACATCTCCACAGACAATCCCCCGCCACCCCACCACATCCCCAGTGCAAAAGAAATTTACTGGTAGATATGGTGGGGTTGTGTACATTGTTGCTCCAAAACCCTTCAAAACATTTGTACTTAGCATATGAAGACATTGTATAATAACTGGTGTCTCCCAATTACATAAACAGGATGAATAAGTGAAAGTTCATGGAATTGAGTGTCTCCAGACTAGGTTTTAATAGTGGGTCCTTTTTTACCTAATGGACTTTTGTGAAAATTCGCAGTACAAAATTTAACCCATAATTATTTTTAAAAAGTCCCACCTTTTCTCAAGAGAGGCGACTGAGCGCGACTAGTCTTTGTTTCGCTGGTGTCGCAGACTCTACTCAGGAGGCCTCCTATCTGAGACGAGAGGACAGCGGACCTTGCTTCATCTCCGGACAGGAGGATGTCGTGGATGAGATAAGGCAAAACGGACTCAGCAAAAGCAGCCTGGAAGGAAAGCAAAAATATGTCATCCGTGAAGAGTATAAAATTGCTGCAAAATAGCATCTTTTATTATTAAAGGATTTATTCAAAGGTTTATTAAACAGTCCCTGTATTAAACTAGGCTACTCTGTCACAGATGATGTAATATTGAGAAGAGGAATGCACGAATTAAGCGAGTGTTGATTAAACATCTTCCCAAGTTTACACTTATGGCTTCACATTCGGCATTTCATTTTTCAATGTGACAAGCTATCACAACCCAAGTTCCAATTAACAATCAAGAGGGGGGAACGGCAATTTTTCTAGGGCAAGTGTGTAAATTGCCTCTGATTTTCATTGAATGGCAGGAAAACCACTTCACATTTTTCAGATTTCAGAAAAGGGCAATACGTAAGGCAACTTTCAAAATTTTTAAAAAGGCACCAACACTTGTTGTTATTAAGTGAGAGAAACCATATCAAAATGACAGACAAGAAAAAATTCATACGTTGGTGTTTCATAAAAACGTACATCTGGATTTTTACATCTCCTGCAGCTACTCAATAGCAAATTCTCTGTTTACGCAACCATTGCAGCAGACTGGACTCTTTGGACAATATTAGAGCCTTCATTTAGTTTGATTATGACAATACTGATCAAAGGTAATTAACAAGGTACCCACCCAACTTGATTTAAACGGACAATGTGAGTTGCTGCCATCTGTAATGGATGATTTAAAGGGGCATTTGGGCAAATGGCTCCAGGAAGCAATTTGCCTTCGGCACGTCGATCAATTCTAGTCTCGATCATAACTTGTATTAACAGAAGGTAACGGTCAGGACAAAATGATCGGCAAACAATTCAGGTATGAAATAATTTCAGCAAAAATTATAGTCATCTCTCAGGCCGACAAAATGCTTCGAACTGTTGAATCAAAATAATCTAACATGGTTCTTTTGAAATAGCTAGATATTGTATTGGACGGGAACTATGAAAGCTAACATCAATCTATCTTCTGTGTGTTCTGTGGGTGGTAGTATCATTATATCTAAAGCCACATCAATATTATATCAATGTGCATTTTTATCATCACGCACAATATAATGCACCATTGAAGTCCCTATGTATTTTGATAGTCTGGGCTAATGATTGTAACATGAAATAATGTGGGTCTTGCGGGTCTGCACAAATCTCTAAAAGTTACTTCTAAGACCACCTAAGATTTAGTGCAATACTTTTGAAACCTACCCTTACGGCACAGACTGGCTCCATCAGCCTCAACATGTCATCTTGTACAGCTCCAGACTGAATCAGCCCTACGGTGAGCTGCTTCACCCATGAGTCGTGACGGATGCCCACAGCTGGTTGCCATAGCGATGACTTATCCAATTCGGACAAGACCTCTTCTTCCGATCTTACATTTTCCAAAATATCTGACATCTGCATAACATAAAAAAAAAAATTGTTATCCCTACTGTTTGAACTGGAATATTATTAAGGAAAACAGGGAAAAAAATAATTATAAGAGGACGTTTGCTCAAAACATCGGCTTGTGTTTGAAACAACATCAGCTTTGTGATTACATGCATAGCAAAATATCTCTAGTTAGCTTTGTTTTAACATTAGAGTCACGATGAATGATTATTATCTCAAAAAATCAGTTTGCTTGATTTTCCTGCGGGCAAACTCTAAATGGTCCCGATTTTCTGATACTAGTCTGCGAAAGTTAAAGTTTCGACCAAAAAACAAATTGAAATGAAAACGACAAACCCTCTTTTTGTTTGGCTTGAAGGGATGTAAGTAATGCAACAAGTCATCAATGTTTTTGCTCTTGTAATCCTCGTAAAACTGTCGACCAGATTGCGTCGAGAAGACTTGTTTAAGACAGGTAGCCGCTGCTTGGATGGTATCCACACTGTCGATACACACAAGACAAAAACGAAGCCATAATGTACGATGCTGTGAAAGCCCATCGACAAAGGTGAGAAGATGATCGACCCTCCTAAACCCTGCAAACCTTTCTTGGGCTAATTGCAAATAACTCAAGAACATTGGAGTCATGTTCTACTTCAAAGAATAAACAAACAATGAAAAAATGACTTGATAATATTGTATATTAATTTTGTATGAATCATAGAATTTTTTTGGGGGGGCAAGAAAAAATTCAACAGACAAACATCCTAGTACTCAAGATGTCTTGCTAGGTGGTCCCCATATTCACCTTCATCATTCAAGGGTGGGGGGAGGGGGGACATTGTGGCCTTAGGAATGGGTATATGAGGGGGCAGTTTTACCCTCTCCACTTTGAGAACATTTTCATATGAACCAGAGTGCCTCGGTTGGAAAATGGTGGTTTTATTTTGAGAGTAATTTATGCTCAAAACTTTGCCACTAATTTCCACCAGCATTGGCAATTTCTTTGGTCTCCCGAAGTTTCGGCAACCCTCCACAATTTTGGTTCGATCCGTATCAAGGGTCGTGACCCCTACTTTGAATACTAGGGCACTATTAAACACCATTTCGTATTCTCTAATTGCTACCATAAATGCTGATAAGTATAGATTCATATGGTTGATTTAGCATACCCATGAACGTAACTAATTTCAAAATCTTTACGGCAAGTTTTACACAACATTAAACATTACTATCATGCAATCTCGATTGTCTGATATTTGACATGCAATATTGTTTTTACTCTCTCCAAAATGGAAACATGCAAAATTTATTTTCCAATCTACATCTGAACAGACAGCTTTGGACCCTTGAGATTCTTTGTACGCGTCCGGTCGAAAGATCAAATTAGATTACACGATCAAATTTTCAAAACAGCTCTCTAAAATTCTGTAACCACATTGGAATTTTTCTATATTTTGTTACAACTTAAAAGACTTACTCTTGCTGTACCAGATTTTGATTCAAAAGGTGGATTAAAGTGGCATTTCTGCATCCCTTGGAGTCCTGGGAGTAGACTGTAGCAGCCGTGGAGTAACACATGCTATCCCTGAGGCTGACCGATTGTAACGCTATCAGAGACATGTTGCAAGCACCGATCTCACCCAGGCAGGCAGCTGGGAATTAAGGAATAACTTATAAACTGATAAATATTATACAACTTTATTAACAATGCTATGGTATGCAGAACTTTAGAGTACAGACCAGTGCAGGACATATAATACGATAAGATACAATACAATACAATAAAATAAATTAAAAACATTTATATAATACAATAAAATTTGATACAATGCGATACAAAACAAAAGAGTAGTACAGTACTTTACAGTACAGTACAATGCAATACAATAAAACAGAGTGCAGTACAAAGCAACACAGTGCAGTACAATACAGCACACAGCAGTACAATACAACACAGTACAGTGCAATACAATGCAATGCAATACAATACAGCACACAGCGGTACAATACAGTAAGAGCAATACAATACAATACAGTACTGAACAGTACAGTGCAATATGGTACAGTTCAGTTCAATACAACACAGTGCAGTACAATAAAGTACAGTGCAATACAGTAAGAGCATTGCAATAAAATACAGTACAGTACTGAGCAGTACAGTACAGTACAATACGGTACAGTACTGTACTGTACAATAAAGTACAGTGCAATATGGTACAGTACAGTAAAGGACAGTGCAATACAATACAGTAAGAGCAGTACAATACAGTACAGTACTGAACAGTGCAATACAGTACAGTACTGAACAGTACAATACAGTACAGTGCAATATGGTACAGTACAGAACAGTACAACAGAGTGCAGTACAATACATTAAAGTACAATACAGTACAATAAAATACAGTGCAGTGCAGTACAATACAATTACTGCAAACTGTTAACATACCAGCCTGTCGCTGTATCTTCTTATCCTGGGACTCAGTACAAAGTTTAATCAGCATACAAATTACTTGAGGAACCAGAGCTTCACTACCTTCATCTGAAAAAAACGGAATGACTTGGGTTAATCTACATTTTTTGTTGTTGAAAATATCCAGGTGTACACGTTTGGGGTGTCAGAGTGGGAGAAGGGGGGGGGGGAGGTTAGGGCATGGTAGAACTGAAAAGAGTTATATATATATATAGATGTGTCAATTCCGTGTAGAGTGATGATGTCATTATTTCACCTTTGCACTGTCCAATCAAGACTGCTAGCTCGTCTTTTTTCTCCGATAACAGTTTCTTCAGGTTACCCAGCCCTCCGGCACTGTGGATCTTCTCTTTCATGAGGAACATACTCATCTCCTAATCAATAGAAGGACAGAAAAGTGAAGGAAAATAGAAAACAATTCAGTAGATCTTTTATAAATTGTTGCTTTATCCTGCTAAAGTTCCTACAGACCAGAAATAGCCACACATGTAGCTAAATGTTTGTAACAACAGGGCTGTGAAATGCAACAGAGGGTTGGAGTGACCCAAATCCTTTATAGTAGTTAAATATTCTGCATTTATGGACACCAAAACAAAATGGGGCACAAAGTTGATTGATCGACGATAATTGCTGATGGCCGTAATCACATCGTTCATTTTTTGGATTTTTGTCGGTTGAGAAATATTTTTGACAATTGCACTGTGATGAGTGGAAAAAGGTACTGCATCTCAATGGACTTCTACTGAACAGGTACCCCACCACTTAGTCTTATATTTAGTCACTCTTACACCCTCTTCGCTCCAATTCACACCCTTCAAACCAGGCTCAATTGTTGAATGGTTCCATTTTTGTCAATCAATCAATCAAACATACAACCAATCAATCATAGAATCAATCAATCAAACATACATACAATCACACAAACATACGTACAATCAATTAATCATATGATGAATCAATCAACCAAACATACAACCAATCAATCGTACATACAATTAATCAATCCATTATACATACAATCAATTAATCATATCATGAATCAATCAATCAAACATACAATCAATCAACCAATCAATCGTTAATACAATCAATCATTCAATTATACATAGTCAATTAATCATATAATGAATGAATGAATCAAACATACAATCAATCATACAATCACTCAAACATACATACAATCGATCAAACATACAATCAATCAACCAAACATACAATCAATCAATCGTTAATACAATCAATCATTCAATTATACATACAGTCAATTAATCATATAATGAATGAATGAATCAAACATACAATCAATCAACCAATAATACAATCACTCAATCCTACATACAATCAATTATACATACAATCACTAATACATTCAATCAAGTAATCATATAATGAATGAATCAAACATACAATCAATCAACCAAACATACAATCAATCAATCCTACATACAATCAACCAACCAAACATACAATAAATCAAACACACAATGAATGAACACACAATCAATCAACCAAACATACAATCACTCAATCGTACATACAATCAATCAATCGAACATACAATAAATCAAACATACATACAATAAATCAAACACACAATGAATGAAACATACAATCAATCAACCACCATACAATCACTCAATTGTACATACAATCAATCAATCAAACATACAATCAATCAAACATACATACATACATACAATAAATCAAACACACAATGAATCAAGCAAGCAATCAACTATTTTGGTCCACAGAAGCATTTTGTACTCACATCTAACAGATTACTGTCACCATCCTTCATCCGGGCCAAGGTATCCTTGGCTGTTTGCAGTTGAGGCAGGTCGGGCAGTGGGTCGATGTCCTTCAACGAGTCCGTCAAGAGATCAGACGATCTAACCACCAGAAGATTTATAAGATTAAGGCTCTGGGGGATAAACGAGATAAGGGATATTTATTACCATCTATATCCATCTAAGCATGGATCAGACCTGATCCGCCATGGCAAAATTACATTTCACTCCTCTATTGAGTTTTAGCTTGAGCCATCACCACAGAGACTGAGTTTACAAGTCATTACCTAAAAATAATCCTAAACCTTTTTATGTTTTGCCCCTCCCCCCTCACCCTCCCACCCCTACAAGGGAAAATCAAAGAAGGAAAAACAAAGTTTGCTAATCACATTTCTCGTTTAAGGCAGCAAATTGACTTAACAGGGAAGCGCAAGATTTATTGGGCCCACTGAAGAGTGGCCGTCATCGTCGTCAGCCTTAAAGGAGCATTGCAGAGGTACAAAACATTTTAAAGGTGTATTTTCTTGAAACCCAGAACTGCCATAGAAATGTAAAAGCTCTCATTTTTCTTCTCTGTTTTTTACTTTCTCTCAAACTAAATTCTGCCAAAGTTGAAGCTTGAATAGTGTTAAGGAACCAACTCATATCCATTGCAAATCTTTTGAAAAAGCAAAAAGATTAGATTGCAACTTTATTTCACTCAAACCACACCTAGAGGGTGTCAGCAAGAAAGCAAAAAAAAAACAAAGCTGATAAGGCCCAGATGATATAACAAGAGTAACAAGTAGTACAGAAAATACACCCCAAACTAAACAGACCAACATTTTGCAAAGCATACTGTAACATTCACATCTATTATAAGACCAAATTTAGGCATACCAAACAATATTACAATAATATGTACAGAGTTTTTTACAGATAAAGAGAAAGGTTGGTCAATGATCACCATAGTGATAAAAATGAATATGCATACCTCTTCTCTAGCAGCACTGGTAAGGAGGCTTACAAGGACCTCGATAATAACTTGAAGATATTTAGCGAGTTCCTGGAAGAAAAAAAAAACCTGTCTTGAAAGCTATGAATGGTTATGAGACACTGAAGAAAATAACATTTAAAAATATTGAGAATTTAATTCCCAGGCTGAGAATTTAAAGAAAAAAAAGAAAAAAAGGCAGAAGCTCCAGAAGCTGACACGAAAGACCAAGTGACTTTTACTCAAGTTTACAGGTTATTTATTAAAGAAACACAAATATCTAGAAAACTGAAAACGAAAAAAATAAATTTTGCAAAACCACTTTAGCTTATGGTAAAAATTCTAGGTACCGCTAACATCATCTATGAACTTTATGCAAAGGAAACAAAATTTGGAAAAAATGAATGGATAATAATTTTGTGATTTTCTCATTATATTTATTACCTTATGGCAAAGTTCTAGGCAGCTCTCCCAAACAGCACGCAGGGTATCGACCGCCAATCTCAGGCAACGGTCGCGGGTCGGTCGTTCCTCCGAAACGATCTCCTTGCTCTGCAGACCACGGAGGGTCTGAAGCAACATGTTAATCACCGTCCGCAAGACGAACATCCAGGCGTTACCCAGACCGTTGTCGATGTCGGCTAAGACCAGTCTCACAAAGAGATGGTAAGCCAGGAGGCCCCGGTGCTTGTCGTCCATCGTGTGAGATCGGTCGACGTGGGAGTGGAGATCATGGAGAATCTGCTGCAGGCCGTCCTAGAGAGAGTGAAAGAAAGAAAACAAAGCATTGGATGATGGATTTCAGAGTAGTGGACAACAACCGTTGCCAGATTTTTCCTTCTGTAAGATTGCCCAAAAAAGAAATAAAAACGAGAAATATGAAACTTTGGGAAATATTTTACACGAGGCCCAAATAATTCTGACGGGATATTTCGATCAAACAGACGAACAATGATCGTAAGTTCTCGTCAGGTCCGAAATTTTGTTTTTTTTTGTAATGGATGACCGTGCATCTTTAAGTGTTGCAGTCCTCGGATTGGATTAGCCTTTTTTTTAGCCTTTGAAGAAGATCCTGCTAAGATCGAAACGTCAGGCCAACTTACTTTTACACATTCTCCTACACAGGCTCTCTAGTGGATAAGCAGTTTGCTAACAGTTTTATTTTATTTGGATCATTTTAGACGGAGACTGTGCCCACTACTGCTCTATAGCAAACTACCAAATTTTCATCTGAGTGTGCACATAACACGATTCAAGAATGAGAGGAGCAATGTAAAAAGAAAAGACAAGATAAAGTCGAGGGTTTCATTTCTGTTCACCTGAGACTTAGAGAGGAGTAGCACCAAAGTAAGAGAACCACTGTTACTGTGACACTGCGTGAGATATTCCAAAGTGGCAAGAATGTTAGCCGCAGGAAAGTGAGGCGAGTTTGGCTCTGGGTCTGTCGGTCTGTTAAGAGAGAAAAAAAATTAGGAAAGAGATTAAAATTACTGATTTAAACCTACTTTCTTTTTTGAATTTTGATGTTTTTTGCTTATTACAATCTCCTGAAGTATATTCCTAAAGTGGAGTAAATTCTACTGCAATAGTATTAAGGCTTTTCCGCATCACTTGTCCAGCCACCAAAGGTTCATTCAAGTTTAGTCAACTATTTTGTAACATTAAGTACATTGTCTGTTGCATGAGATTCCCCCCCCCCCCTCAACCATCCATTTTTCTCCTGTTCCTTTCTCAAGCCTAAGCATATATCTTATAGTTTTAGTTTTATAGTTTTGTGTACTTCCCTATTACCAGTTCCTAAGAAATGACCCTAGAATGACAAAAATTAATACTGTTCACCCGGTCAAAAAAGGTAACAGCTAATTCGCCATAGTGGTTAAAACAGATGCTTTCTATGTGTTTCATCGTCTTACTATGTGTATCATCATCTCACTATGTGTATCATTATCTTACTATGTGTATCATCATCTTACTATGTATATCATCATCTTACTATGTATATCATCATCTTACTATGTGTATCATCTTACTATGTGTATCATCATCTTACTATGTGTTGTTATGATGCAGCATGTTACTTTAAAGGTTAACTACGCTAATTGATGTTATGCAATTCCTAAATGGTGTATTATTATGCTAATTTGTAAACGTAGAGCACAATCAGTGCAGTTCTAAGCTACGGTCGAGTAACCTCACCGAATGTCATATAAATTAGTTTTCAAGGAGTGGCTCGGTCTCTTCTCCCAGTGGCACCAACCTGTACGTCACGCCACATAAAACAACTATGTCTGCATAGCCCTTACAAAACCTACCTTTTCCGTTCCGGCCTTTCTTCACCATGCCAACCACGCTGTGTGTGACTTACTCTTAACTCTCTTTTGGATACCATTCTTCTGAACTTATCATTTACCTTACCTGGTCCTGTTCTCTATACCGGAGCTGTTATTTACGAAAAGCGCCTTCCGGAAGCTTCCAGACACACCCGCACTACGGTTACAGACTACCCTGGGATTTGACACCCCGACGGAGAGCCCAGCGGTAGCCGAGGTACCTTGCTTGCGGCTTAGTTAACTTTAAGTATTAAGGTATGTAATGTATTTATGCTAAGTTATATATTTTTGTTACCAAGAGACACGTATTAGATTCATTTTAAAAACAAAACCTCTCTAACCTACTTTATTGTGTTCGTTTCCCAAACCATGATATCTGGACTTCGTAACAGTGTATCATCATCTCACTATGTGTATCATTATCTTACTATGTGTATCATCATCTTACTATGTGTATCATCATCTCGCTATGTGTATCATCATCTTACTATGTGTATCATCATCTCCACTATGTGTATCATCATATCACTATGTGTATCATCATATTACTATGTGTATCATCATCTCACTATGTGTATCATCATCTCACTATGTGTATCATCATCTTACTATGTGTATCACCATCTTACTATGAACATCATCATATTACTATGTGTACCCTCAACGCAGGTTAACCGTTCTAAAAAATGTTGAGAATGACAGAATGAAATGAACTGTTATGTCTTAATTAAAAATTTAGCTTTACCAACAAAAAAAATTAAATCATACAGAATCCCTCACCAATCTTCCAAGAATTAGAGGTAACTGTAGCTTCACTTACAACCATTGACAAATATCATAAAACTATTTAAGTATATTTAAAGATGCTTTTAGTAACAAAAAGGTGTTTCCAAATTGCTCAAATGAGGATTTTTATTGTTCCATTCTTATTAAACACAATTTAGGATCTCTTTGTTAGCATTTTATAATCGTCTTGTAATTGCTAATATTCGCAGAGCACAAAGGTGTCTGTTAAACAGACTACCAGTTGCAAAAGCAACGAAACAGCATGTCTTTGATATTATTAACTTTAAAAGATGAATTTCAAATTCTTCATTGCTTGCTTTCGTTTCTTCAAAATGCAGAGATAATACAAAAGATAAAGAAAAACCTCAACAAGAGCTTTACAGTCACCTGAGATATTGTTTCAACTTGCTATCTTCAGAGTAAGGCTCATACAAACGAGTCCAGAGTTCCACAACGATACTGGCCAAGTTGCTTTGGATTAACGTTTCTAGAACCTTGTAAAGAAAAACAATTTGAACATGATTATTTCTTTTGAACCCTTTCATGGGGTTGCTTGTGAGTAAAGGGGGTCCTGGGAAAAGGAGGGTGGAGGGGGGTGGGTGGGTGGGTTAATATATTAATTCATTGTTTATAAATTCCAATAATTCTTCCGAAACATGTTCGCTTACTTTCATGATGAAAAAACACAACACCCTTGGATGACACTGAACATCACTTACCACTTGGACAATTCATAATGCTTTGAAAACGTTTGAAATAATGTCTTTCGATTGAGTTTCATGCTGCATGTGAGGAACCGACCTGAAGGGTATTAGACTATTCAATTCAGCCATTTTCATTCATGAGCCTCAGATGTTTTTCAAACAGTCATTTTCGAGAAAACAGTGCCATAGAAAAACCTGTACTGATAGCAGTGTTTCTAACGGTCTACAACTTAAAATTCAATTAAATCAAAATTTAAGTTTGTGCCAAAAGTCACCGTTTTCAAAGAAGGAATTAAAGGGTGTGAAGACTTGTGCAAAAAGAAGCGTCTAATGCCGGTAATCTGACCTAGTTTGGAATGAGGTGTAACAGAAGTGTTAGACACCACCATCGATCCCAGAAAATACACAGCTTGCTACCGTCGGTACTTAGACACTAGTGTACAGTCAGTACATACAGCTGCGGTCAATACCCACAGCACAGTGTATAAACGATACAGCGATGGACATCTCAGGTCCAGCTAAAGATAACAAGGTTTCACGTTTCTATACTGTTTGCATTTTGTAGCGACACGAACAAAACGTCACTTGCAAGCAACATAAAGTTAACTTTTTCAGATGGGCGCACACGGTTTGGGGCGAGTCTTCAATGCCTTTAAACAGAACCTGCCAGAAGTTGACATATTATCTGTCGATGATGGTAATGATTAATTGATTGGTGTTTTTTGGGATGCCTATGACTACACATCATACCTTCTTAGAGTATGTTTCATTCAACATAGCCAAGCAGAGAGAGGCAGCTTCTTTTCTGGTTCCTTCTTGATCACCCCCCCTGTCGATAATGAGCGGTAGGATGAAGGCCATGGTGCACGAGATGGATGCTTTCACCATCTCCATCCAATCCTCCCCCAAGTTCTCTGCCATTGATTTAACGACAGCCATCTTGTCGGCTAACGCGAGGAACGGTACCAGAACCTGGTGGTGATTTCTGGAAGAAAAACAAAAAAACAGTTATCTGGGAATAAACAGTGTTCGAATTGCAATTTGAGGTGTAAGTTAATTTCTTAAATTATGGAAAGTTCTGTATACAAAAATGAAACCAAACATGCCTGTACACCTGGAAAATAGGCATTTCTGTTTCAATATTTTGGACACTTTGCTATAATACGAGTAAAACTAGTCCCTAGTTTCATTGGACTTTATCCAATATGGTGTACTCATGTGAAAAAATTGTATGGTGTTGAACGCATTAGATCCTTCTCTTAAAGGGTCCTTAAAGGTATATTTCAATGTACGAGATTGGGCAAGGCCCATGTACACTTGTGGCCTTTCATAATTACCATATAATGTAATATTCCCATCTCACAGGAATATGTATCGCATTTAAGGGTTGGAGCTCGTAGATTTGGGTACAAAATTCCACTGTAGCCCACAAGATCCAGTTTGTGTACAACATACTGCATACTGGCATATTGCTGGTACACGACTGAGTTTTGTATGATGAAGTGGAGAACCTTACTTGGCTTACAGTAGGATGTTTTTCAATGGACCATGTCACATGACATGACCTCATGACATGACAAAGTGATGTCATATCATGCATTCTTGTTTTGTCATGTCACCTCAAGACATGTGATGTCTTGTCATCTAAAGTCATGTGATGTCTTATCATCTAAAGTCATGTGATGTCTTTAATATCATCTAAAGTCATGTGATGTCATATCATGTGTGATGTGTTGCGATGTCATGTCTTGTGATGTCATGGCATTTCATCTCAAGTCATGTATTGTGATGTCATATCATGTGATGTCTTGTGATATCATATCTCGTGATGTCATATCTTGTGATGTCATGTAATGTCATGGCATTTCATCTCAAGTCATGTATTGTGATGTCATATCATGTGATGTCTTGTGATATCATATCTTGTGATGTCATATCTTGTGATGTCATGCGATGTCATGTCATGGGCATTTCATCTCAAGTCATGTATTGTGATGTCATATCACATGATGTCTTGTGATATCATATCTTGTGATGTCATATCTCGTGATCTCATGTCATGTGAATGTCATGCGGTATCTATCATAAAGTACTCAACTTTATGAGGGCTCCTCTGGAATACAGTGCTTTCTGCACTGAGCAGGACTACCCTCATTAAAGATGACAATTATAAATATAATATTTAAAAAAATATTAAAAAAATAATAAAAATAAATCAATAAAAACTTTTACTCTTCTTTTGAGTCATGGTTTAGAGACACTCACCTATAGAACTGGTTTAAGGTGTCACATTTGAGAAGTTGGTAGGGAAACTCTACCAGACTGTACTCCAGCTGAAGCCACATATCCACCAGGAAACCTAGATGAGCTTCCATGAAGGTAAAGCTATCCTCGTAACACCAGTGCTTCCAGACTTGACCTATGACCTTCTGTACGGTGTCGGTCTCGATGCCGTAGACCTTGATAGCCTGGATCAGAGCAAAGACCACTTTCTTGAGGGAAGCGGGACTATGATGGGCGATAGAACAGAGTCCCACCAGGAGGGTGGAGGTTCGATTGCTGGACTCGTCAGCTTGTTCGTTAACAGACAGCTTTCCCTGTCAGAAATGGAGATTAATCGGGAAAAAATTACGAGAAGGAGAAATTATGGAAAAATTATGTCAATAAAGGAGAGAAAGAAAAATGTCATAAGATTAATATCTGGAGATATGAGTCAAGAGTGATGACAGCGTAAAGTTGAATATGACAGTTGGATGGAAACTTACAAAATAAAATTGTCAGAATATTTCTGGATGAAAAGTCACAAATGCTTTCACAGTCTAATATTAGCACTGCAAAACACCTTAAAACCTCACAAGCTACAAAATCAAACTTAATCAGGATAACGAGTCAGAAATGATGGAAACCAAAATGCTAACATAAAATTCAATTTGATTGATTACTAATTCCACAAGTTTTACATCGATACACACGTAAAACTAAATTAACATACGGCCTCAGTGCAGCAATGAAAATAAACAAGAACAGAGTAAAGGCATTGAAGACTCGCGCACAAAGAAACGTCTGATGCCGGTAATCTGACCTAGTTTCGAATGAGGTGTAACAGAAGTGTTAGACACCACCATCGATCCCAGAAAATACACACACAGCTTGCTACCTTCGGTAATTAGACACTAGTGTACAGTCAACACATACAGCTACAGTCAATACCCACAACACAGTGTTCATAGCATCGATGGACATCTCAGGTCTAGATAAAAGATAACAAGGTATCACGTTTCATTTCTGTCTGCATTTTGTAGCGACACGAAAAAAAAACTTCACTTGCAAGCACCGGAAAGTTAACTTTTTCAGATGGCGGCACGCTGTTTGGGGTAGGTCCTTAATGCCTTTAACAGAAAAAGAGGGCAGTGTAGATATTTACCTTCAGCGTCATGCCAGATCGTAGAGTCTCATACAAGCAATCAAAGGTCGCATTCTGGGCCTCTTTACTCGGCATGCCGTCGAGAGAAGAATTAAAGAAGCTACAATGACAAGATACGGCGAAATTAAAAGTACGTAATGAAATAAATCCGTGACTGAAGTCACGGCGTTATCGTTTCATCGGCATTTAACAAATAAATCTAATATTATAATAGGTTACTGGAGAGAATGGGGGTGAGTGGTGAGAGTTGGAAGGGGGACTGGTTCCCTGTTCTAGAAGACAGAGGGAAGAAATTTCACACTTTGTTCTCAAGGAAAAAGGTGTTGGGAGCCGTGTTTTCCTTAAAAGCACCCCCCCTCCACACGCACACACACAGGTGTGTTTTACATTCAGATCGAGGACCCCATTGTATTTTCCATTGTTCAAATTCATGTACCCTGACCTTAACAATACCCCATAACAATAGAATTATTTCGAGGACGTTGTGATTCTTTAGAAATCACAACCGAGGACCTGAAATTTTTTTGTTCAAGTCCTCGGTCAGAATACAAAACAAAACAAGTGCACACACACACACACTATTAATGTGCTCATAACTATTACTATACCAAATGACAATTACTGGAAAATTAGAATCAGTCAAATAAAAAGTACCAACATTTTATTTCAGTACCTTTTCATACTTTTAGCCACATGGACTCTCACAAAGTGACTGGAGTCTGTCAGCTGAGAGGCGAGGATATCTCTGATCTTTACCCCCTTATCCCCATCTCCTTGTCCTTTCTCCGTCGACTGGAGGAGGGCCCACCGGCTCTCGGGATCGACGGCCAGGAGGGCGTTGAGGGTCTCCACGAAACCCAGGCGGACCCTCGTCGTGTAATGACCTTCCTTCTGTAGATTCCTGAGAATAATAACCAAGAAGGAACAAAATAAAAGAATTGAGTTATTTTATTTATTATTATATTTTTTATTTTACCAAATTTATATAGCGCTCTTTTCATGCAAGCATGTTCAAGAGCGCTTTACAATGACAACAAAATGACAAAACCCTTAAAATATGAATATGAAAAATCAAATTGACACAGCTTAAATATTTAAAAAATATTATATATATATAAACGAAGGAATAATTTTAAAAATAATATAGATTTACAGTGAAATTCCTAAAAAGAAAAAAGGGAGTTGATGAATTTTGTTGATGAAGCAGTCGACAGATTTCAAAACAAGAATAGCTAGCATACTTTTGAGTCATCATGCTTTTACCTTCCCCTTTCATGAAGAATTGAAATGCCAAATGGTGACCAATATCTAAGATTTATAGGTTTAACTGGGTTTGTTTCAGTTCAGCAGTATTCAAAATGAAGATAAAAGTTACATATTCCGGTATGTCTGCGTATAATTCTTAAAACTTTTGCAGAAACTTGAAAAAAAAACTTTATTTCTTCAAAATGTATTTGAATTTTATTTATCACCTAACCATGTTTTACTGCCATTTAACTTCCATTCAGTATATACAATGCAAATATATTACATCTTTGCTTCTATATTTTCACGCTTGCCTCACCAACACATTAACACCAATTATGAATAAATTCTGACTTTCAGTTGCGAAGTTATTAGCATTTGGAGATTTTCACGTTGACCCCGTGACCTCATTATTATTAATGAGATGAGCACCAAAATCAGTAGGGTTCATCTACTTACTATGGCCCATCTATGTACCAAGTATGACTTCATCATCCTCTCAAACGACCCCTAACAAAGTAGGTACTAACTACTGTCAGTGGCTACAAAATAAATCAGTTCCATAGAATTTCAGGCACGCTGCTGCTGAAGGAAAAAATATATGCAAATTAGATTCAGAATTTAAATCAATTTACATACCAAAATGCTCTCAAGAGGTGAAGAGCGGTTTCTCTGGCCGCCATCATGTCCATGGGCATACGTCCCTCCTCTGTCTTGAGTCTCGGAACCACGAGCTTGATCGTCTCCAGTATTTTACAGCACGTGTCTTGATCTCTTCGGTAAGTAGACGCGATCGACCTGTTCGGTATTTCAAATGCCATTTAAACATTATTGCAATCATTGCGATAAATACAGGTCTGAAAGAATCATCGCCAAACTGTGAGAAAAAGCCCTGATGAAGATTTCATTATATTTTGTGGTATGCAAAACATTGCAATGATTTGTATGAATTAAAAAAAAACAGTTGAAGGTTTGTAAGTCTTGTACCCAGACAAGGCCTTCTCATGACCTTTGACCCTGCTCATTGCTAACTTGTCACACTCGCACCCACCTATCTACGTGTCCACCTTGGTTAACATTGAAACCTGCATTCTTAGATCCCTTAGAGTCCATTGCCTACGCCATCTGACCACAACGTCGTCCCTTATTGACACTGGTTGAGTGGTGGACACTCTAGCAGCTACACCACGCCTCCACCTGTGATTAGGAGTTTCACCACTGCCCAGCATTGTACCTCTACAAGCACGGAAGCATAAGATTATCCCCACTTGGTTAGTGGGGCTACTTACGAGGGAACGACTTACCTTCTGGACAAATTACTTATGCATTTTCCCGCGCCATCAGCGCTCATCTCACAAAAAAAAACTACCACCAACTATACCGTAGCCTGCCAAGGGCAGCCGGTCTAGCCAGCTCTATCTGGCCAGATCCGGTGCCTTGGTCTGGTCATTCTTTTCCTTAAGATCCAGGATATCCCGGAAATGGACGCCAAAGAGACAATATTGGTAGATATTGAAATTGCTACCAGGAGTGTTATCAGGTATCAGTGTATCAGAAGTGTTAGCTCAGTGGTTAACGCCGGTGCCTTTCAATCATAAGGTCCCCGGTTCGAGTCACTCCAAGAGTAAATGTATGTCGTCCAGTTACAGAGTTATTGACAATTGACAATTTATAATCATCCACGTTAAATATGAATGTAAGAGACTGACTCCGGTCAGCTTGCCGCTTTGATAAGCCAATGATGGCTTTTTCGCAGGTTCCTGCTTGCAGGAGGACTAAAAATACATACATACATGCATATATGCAGGTGCGTATCCAGGGGGGGGCGTTTGGGGCGCGCGCCCCCCGGGTAAGGAAAAGAGGAGAGAAAAAAAAGAGAAGAAAAAAGGGAAAAGGAGGGGAAAAAAGAAAAGGAGGAGAGGAAGGAAGGGAAAAGAAAAAGAAAAAAGAGAGAAAAAGGAGAAAAGGAGGGAGTAGAAGATAGCCAAGACCTCGGGAAGAGAAACATCCCTATTATATACACAGGGTAGCCAGTGACAGATCAAGGATTACGGAGGGGGTGTGCGCCTCACCCTACCCCTTACCCCGACAACTCCATTTTTGACGTCTGTTTTTCCTCTCTCACTAATGTACTTGAACTCGACCGAGTCGTCGGGGAACATAACGCATTTCGGGAAGGGGACGACCGCCCCCCCCCCCCCCGAGCAAATTTTCTTTATGACATCGCTAGTAATTTCAAAATAGACAATGCTTAGGTGCAACTTACAAGGCCTGGGAAGTGTCATTTCCAGCGATCTGGGAGGCATTTTCGGCCAAAATTTTTCTTGTACGCTTCGCGCCAACTCATGGTGGCGCTTCGCTTAGATAGTTTCCCTACAGGCTTCGCCCTCCCTTGGCAATTACTCGCTACATGCCTGTTCGAATTTGTAAAGCAAAGAGCAGATATAACATCATATCAATGAGCATTGAAATGCATGTTCCACGATGAACAACCTCAAAAACTGTCAATGTGTGTAGTCAAAGGCGTAGGAGCCAGACTGGATTTGGGGGCTGTAATGACTTGCCCGAAAAAAAAGCCAACATGTCGATGCCAATATCATATAGGCAAGATCGCTCATTACATTGTATGGCATCGTGTACCGCACGGTCCGTCAAAGTTGCACAGTATACCGCCGGATGCTTATGTAAACAACCAAATGTCTTGTGTAGATGGAGAAAAAGCATACAGATCCATTTATGTCAAAACTCTCTTTTACAGTAGTAATGTCGGCCAAGCTTACAACTTTATTTCAATTACCAAGGAGATCATTTTAAGCTATTCGCTGCTATTTATTTTTCTTTCAGTAGGTGCCCAAAAAAATGGAAAAACAATTGGGGGGGGGCTGCAGCCCCGCCTCCTACGGGACCTACGCCTATGAGTGAAGTGTTCGGTTTCGATATACCTCATATCGGAAATATCTCCTATTTTTCTGTTCCTTCAACCAAGTTTTGTAAAAGCCATTATAAGAGGTTGCAATATTTCTACACCAATAAATTAACTGTGTCGGAATTTTCCAAAACTTCCTCACCAACATTCTTCATCATACTTTCCTCTACTCGTTCAATTTTGACCTGTCTGTTAGGGGTTCAAGGAGGTTTTTCTATATTGGTTGTCTATAGATTGAATTTTGTGCAACATTATGGGTATGTTTTCAAGTGATTTTATTCACGAGAAAAGTGAATTTTCAAATTCTCAACAAGTAATGGGCTTAAAACCTTGAAAAGTGGGGCTTTCGGATATTGTGGGCCGTGACGTAGAATAACCTACAAAAGCAATGATCCATAGGACATGCAATGAGGTCGAACATGATGTGTGACTGCTGACAATCTTCAAAAAGGTTATGGATGGAAAAAAAAACTTTGGGGAAATACTTGGTTCTCAGGCAAAAGTGTACATCTGGTTGCTCATTTTCAAGCCCGAGAAAAGCCATTTCCGGTGATCTGGGGGGTATCAAAACCAGAAATTTTCTTGTACGCTCCGCGCCAACCGATGGTGGCGCTCCGCTTAGATAGTAATTCGCGCCCCCCGGGTTAGAAAATCCTGGATACGCGCCTGATATGCTACCATGATAAATGGTGGATAAGAAATCTGTGCACAAAGCGTGACACACACGGACACCATGAAACTTACCTCAAGTTAAAATATGTTTACGGCTGACATTTAATACCAAGAAAACATTTCTAGCTAGCTTCTTGATACATGACTGACCTGAGATTCTTTAGAATCAGCAGCAGGAGGTCGTCTTCTATATGGTTGTCAGATTTAAGGATGATACTGGCGGTGCCAAAAACCTACGGACAAATTCAGAGACATAGGATTAATACCGAACCGGAAGTGGTTCGTGTTGGTGGTATCGACCACTCAAATATGGTCCTAGAGATACCATAGAATATTAATAAAAATTTATTTACACGAAAACAGTTTCTATTTTTATTCATTGTACTTTTGCAGAATGTGACGTAGATGAGAATGGAGGTGAAGAAAGACAATGAATTTTTAATTAATTAATCTCAAAAATCACCTTTACTGTACCAGAATTGTTTTCTAATTTTTGCAGCAGTGTTCAAATGAGGATGTTAAGACAGGTAATTGTAAAGACATCATGTCCATTTTGGTGACAAATGATGTCAGTCAACATGAGAAAGTATAGCTAAGGATTAAACCTATTTCAAACAACCTATCACATAGTTGCCTGTGACATACTCAAAACCCAATAAAGGCGATCACTTTAGATACTTCCATCCTCTCAAAAAAGAATCACTGGCTGACAGAGCAGTATTTGCATAAACTATTCTTTCAAGTGTATGACATATGTACATTGTTGGAACATAAAAATTCTGATAAAAAGAGCAGAAATTTATATGATTTTTTTTTCTCAACATATTAACTAATTACCATTTGGAGACTGGCTGTTGGTGGTTTTGGTTCCCACTTCTGAAAAAAAGAGAGAATATATTTCCTCTTTATATTTCGTGGTCCAAAAAAATTGTGAGTTCAATATCTAGGAGTTAGGAGTTCATCCATGAGCAACTTTGAAAGGATACCATTTGTTAAAATCATATAGTTTTCTGATGTTAAACTGTAAATTAAGCTGAATCCGAGGTAAGAACACACAGAATCAGGGGCAGAAGTAACAGCCCCCTCCCCCCCTCACCCAAACAAAAGAAACTGGGGTGGTATGTGACTATCAGTGGATAGAGTCCAATTGGCATACAAATTAATTGCTTCTTTCATAACCTGAAATTATAAAAGATGAAAGTAAAACACTGAACTTATCCTGACACTAATTTAGAATGATTAAAAACAGTCAAACTTCATCACAACAGATTATCAGAAATGTCAGACCCCAAAGGATAGAAAATATTAGGATGTCAAGTCCTTCCATAGGGTCAATTTGAACTATAGGGTGTTTGCTCTTTACTACAGCAATGGTATATATCAAGATACAGTATTCATGAGATGGGATGGGATGGGATGGGATGGGTTGGGTTGGGTTGGGTTGGGTTGGGATGGGATGAGATTGTAGGCTTACAGTCTTGTATCAAGCTAAGGCCCTCTCACTTGACAGTGTGCCACATCTTCATGTCCCCTGGGGAACTTTCGAAAGGGCGTGCGGCCACAAACTGTCACACACAACTATATTTACAAGTTACCTCACAGGTCTCCATTAAGACATCTGGTTGAAGAGTTGCACTGACTGATTAAGTGGCTTGCCCAAACACAACATCTTGATCTGGCTAGGCCTCGAATCAGCAATACTTCGATATACTTTACTACACCTAACGATACGATAATACTTAGATCGCACAACCATCACATCACACCACAACATCCTCGTGAACTTCCCCCCGCCCCTTAATTTCCAACATCAATCTACCTCTTTGAAACTATTTACCTCCTCCTGAAAAGACTGCAGCAGTTTCTTCAGTAATTCATGTTGATCGATACCATGGTTACCTCCAGGAGATGAATATTCATTGCATAAGCTACTGCAGCAATGGGCAAGGACGTAGCAAGATGTCAGGCAAAACTGATCCGTAACGGACAAAGTTGTATGTTTGCTGGCTGTTTACAATTTAAAAAAAGAAAATAAAACAACACAAACAGTGTGTAATCAATGTCAATAAATGTTTGACTCTAAATTACCATGAAAATGTCACAAACATAAAAGTCAGTATAAACTGTCTCCATTGTTTTATATATTCACCAGAAGGTTTATTTACTTGTTTTTGTTAGTTCTGCCCTACGTTTTCCTTGCGGGCTCCTCTGGAAAGCAGTGCTTCTGCACTGAGCAGGACTACCCTCATTAAAAATGACAATAATAAAAAAATAATAAAAAAATAAAAAAGACTTCTTCATACGTACAGTAATATATCAGCTCTCAATTAAACAAAGAACATAAAAGTTGGAGAAAAAGAATTAAGAATAGCGTAACGTAGTAACACTGGCTATTTGGTTTAAGACTAACAAACCTATTTAAATAAAATTTACATGACACACAACCACTTACAGTATATAATTTTTGACAATTTAACATTTTTAAATCAATTCTTACCATATTCTCTGTCACCATCTTGGTTCATGCTCATGCTGGATTGATGAACTGCAAACTCATCCTCCTCTGAATCAGTTTTAGATCTCATTGAGGCAGCCGTGTCAAATTCATCATCGAAATCATCCCTGATCACGTCGCCATGACGACTACTGGTGAACGCAGATGGCTGGCCTCTCTTTTTAATACCCTAACAGAAAATATGAAGAACCAGTGGCAAAGTCAGGATTTTCTTATACATTTAGGGATAGAAGAAGAAATGGAGGGCATGGGGAGGGGGGGGGGAGTTGGGATTACAGGGGGAAAACTCAAATTCGCCTAGAAAGGGCACAAACTCTTTCAAAAGAGCTATCTTTCCAGATACAACTCATTCTTGTAGAACCAATAATTAGCAAGGTTGCATTATTAGTAGGGGTGGGGGACTTAAAATGGGGCACAAAGATTTTGTGAAAGGGTATGCTCATGGCCCCTTCCATTCCTCTACCATCCATCTAGAGCTACGACGTCGATTGACGATGTTCCATAATTATCACAGATAATGGGGCAAGATGCAGATTTAAGACGATCTTTTTACAAACAGATTGACAATTTATAGGACAAAATTTACATTTCCCAACCATTTTCTTTTCCAAAACCAAGTTTTCCAAACTGTTTCCCTAAGTATCATCACGAAACCATCATTGCCTCTCTCTTACTGTAAACTTCAAATAATTATATCACATCGGCCACCAAGATATTTTCATAATGATTTTCAGACGGTAGTAAGTGACTTGCATGACCTATCCTCTACCTAACCCATCCTTCTGACAAACCACTAATATTAAGGAAGACTTAAAAAACAAACAAAAACGGCGACGATGGATGCGATCCAAAGGCTTCAAAAACTTACCTTGTTAATAACAAACATCATCAACAAATCAAGAAGCTCTGTGGAAATAGAGCAACGAATGACGTGGCAGAAAGTTTTCCTCTCCTTTTTAGAAAGGATCGATCCATCGGACGACGGCCAGGTGAAAGTTTCCACGAGATTTTTCACGGGAGGATGGAACGATTGGAGGAGTTCGTCTTTGTTTGCTTCGTCGAGGTTACTCAGAGATGTCTTTATGCTCTCTGTTATTAGATTGAGTAAACTCTGTAATAAAATTCAAACAACAAAGAAAGTTGTGAGAAGAAGCAAAGGCATGGGGAATAATTTTCATATTCACATTGTGTGCACCTATATTTTTTATTTGGAAAATGCGCCCTTTAATACCACTGCCGTAACAGTTTACCTGCCTCGGGCATTTTAATTAGGCTCTCGTGATAGGTCGTGGGGAAATTTTGAGCTGTGCAAGTGACTTTTCCTGGATGCTTGTTTCATCTGCTAGGCTTGGAGAACTGATTACGTAACACACAGGCTATTAACGTTCCAGACTAATAACCTTGAAAGGTGAAGAAGTGTGCAGTGGCGAATAGAAAGAACGGCAGTCTTACTAGAGGGCGAATTTTCAAATGAAGTGTTACAATGAACGCTCTTCAAAACCTTCTGGGAAACTGCGAGACAATTTTTGCATTTGTAACACCTGTCTTGCTCTTCACAGCATCTTGCTATGAGATACCAGAAAAATTATTTTTTGAAAGGGACACATGAATTTCATCATGTGTTTCTCTCTTTCACTAGAAATGCATACAAAGCTCCGAGTTTTTCACGGCAGGGTATTTCCTGGTCTACGATGGAAATTAACGATTCGCGTAATAATATTTGGACTGATACCGTAACTAAATCGAGTCAAAATTTCTTCCCACATTATATCATCTCAAATATTATAGATGAGATGTAATCACCCGAAGGCTTCTCATAATCTGTGCCACGGGAGCATCTTCCAGCGACGAGATGTCTCTGGCTATCAGGATGGTCAACACCTTCAAGATGACTGAGGAGAACTGAATGGCCGACTGGATGGACGAAACCTGTCGATATTTAAAAGAAAATAAGATGTTATTAGAAGAAGATTACTAGAAGAAGATATTTATTGATCACAAAATGAACTATATTAAAACAAATCAAATGTTTAGAAAATTTCTTCCCTCTCTCTCTCTCTCTCAAAACTCTCTAAAACAAATTGCAGCGAGTACTTTGCTCATGAAATCTGCATTCTACGCCTCCGACTGCAAACCAAAAGCATACCTCCGAAAAGTCAAGCTGTTGATGGCTCCTACAAGCCTCCGTAAGTTTTTTCATCAAATGTTGCAGCATGTCAAGTAGAACGGTCGGAGTTAACTCTCTGGAGGAGGGACTGTCTTCCGGGATGCCTTTGTTGTTGCCGACATCGCCTTCGTCGAACGACGAACAAAGGTACAGTTTCTCCACTTGGCTCAAGGGTGAGATGTCATCCAATGGAAGAACAGATGAATAATCATGAACTAGTACTGCCTTTGGTGATTTGCATATCAACGAACAGAGTACTGTACTGAATAGAGTTGACGAAATGCTGTTGTGAGATAAGAAAGAGACAGAGTTGAACCAGATTTGTTGAAAGAGACCAGTCAACAGCTGTGCCTAGATGTTACCACTAAATTACTAGCACACATCTGTACATCTAACCCCTTCACCCAACACCACCACCCACCCCAACCACACCCACTTTTAATAACCTAAACCATCTCTGTCCTCATGTCTAACATCTTAATATTTTACTGAGAAAAAATGTGATCACTTGAGAAAGTACACACTAAAACATTAACTAATAACATTTCATAAAACTTGCAGGTAGGGTTGGCAGACCACATGCCCCCCTCCAGTTTGTGAAAAATAACTAAAGTGCCCCCTTCATAAATAAGAAGTTCCCATTTTTGTTAATGAATATAAATCCCCCAATTTACATTCTTGTAATGAGTTAAACTGTGCCCTCTTGGTTTTCAAAAAGTGATATTTTTAAAATGAGATTGAAAAAATTGTTGTGATTGAAAAGCGTCCTTTTGTTGAAAATCAAATATTTAAATTTATGGTAAATAAAGCACAGAGGACTCACAGAGCAAGCTTTGAGGTGATTTTGTGGTTTGCTCCCTCAAATCAACGTCTCACATCCCCTCAAAATTTGTATCCATCACCCCCCCCCCCCGACCCTCTTCTGCTACCTCTACATGCAGTTAAGGCTTTGCTGAAAGACTTGCCTGAAGCATTCCTTGGAGCACTGGTGTAGGACACAGCGTTATTTACCTTTAATATTGAAATATTCAAATGGAAAGTAGGAAATGGCTTCTTTATATTATACACCGACTTACACAAAATAGCAAAGTATTAAAGAAGTAAATTATATTTAATTTTAAGTTTCAAACACAAACCCACTGCACTGCAACCAGTGAGGTGCATGGGATATTCAAATTGAGGAAAGGGGGGACAGAGGGATGGGGGGTATAATTTCTAAATTCCTCCCAACTGATTAAGACAGGGGTATGAACCTTTATGGAATGGCATTTAACAAATAATGTGAGCATCTCATTTGTATACTTATTAAAAATATTGTAGTGACTTTTTTTTCTTTTAAGAGGACCCTTTACTTACTTTTTACCAGTGTTTGTGACTGGTTTCATATTTTCAGTAATGTCAGAGGCCTCCATGGAGGACAGTAGCCACTCCAACAAATCCTCTCTCAGTGGATAATCTGACTCGCAGTTTGGCCTGAGTTCATTGGAATGTTTCTCGGGAAGGAATGTATTCCTCAGTAGAGTGGATAGAAAGCTTAAGGAGTACCTATCAGGCAAGGAGAGAGAGGGGCAAAAGTAAAATGGGAATGGAAAAAAAAAACAACATTAAAACACAACATTATTGACAAGGATAACTGACTTTTCAAGACTGGTCTCAGATGGCTAAAAAATCTCTACATATCAGCCCTTTTATGAGAGAATTACAAAGTTATTAACTGCACTACAGGCTACTGCAGGGGCCTATGCAGTAACCATACACCAGACACTAATACTCATTACTAATACTCAGATGAACAAGTTACAACAGCCAAAATGGATAACAAAGTCTGCAATAGAATCATATATAATACAGAACACTAGCATACTGTACTGGGTTGTACTGTACAGGGTTGTACTGTACTTATCTGTACTGCGCTGTCCTGTATTTAACTAAACCGTAAATGCCAAACAAACCATGCAGAGGAACACAGATTTTCCTCTCATACACTACACTTCACATACACTGCACAAGGACCATGCAATGATCTATCAGCATTTGATGGTGTTACTCAAGTTTGGTAAAATCCAAAGTTATCAAGCAACATACATCAGACAAATCATATTGCCAAAATATATTTACTATTAAAGTTACAGCAATGAATCTACCTAGAAAGCATGCAAACTTTGCAAGAAACATAACAATAAACATCTCTATGTGTTTCAAGGAGCTTGGCTACAACAGAAGGCAAAATAGGGAGGGTGGTGGAAGGATGGAAGAGCAACACTCGCATGATCGACAAATCAATAGGCAAGGCTATATAACAACAAAACAATATTGTATACGATTACCTTGTTACACTGAGTGTGTAAGACTGAAAAGAACTGCAGAAAAATATTAGTTTGGGTTAAATGACTTTCAGGACAATATTCACAGCAGCATATGCTCCATGGTCAGATAAGTTTAAATAGAAATTGGTAAATCCAGAAAGCTCCTCATCTTCACATTTTGAAAGCAAAGATTTGCCTAAATGTATAACTTTTCAGTTGCTTTAGGCATGACGAAGGATGGGGGGGGGGGGGGGAGGAGGAAGGTCGGTGTCAAGTAGGCACTCAGGGAATAAGGGGATGAAGAATACTGTATTCTCATTTTCACAACTGGAGGAAAATGAAGACCTTGCGGTCATTTCTATCGTGACTGATGATGACCCTCCCGCCCCCTCCCTGACCAAGGAGCAGCTTATCACTCTCCACCTCCCCTCCCTGACAAAGGAGCAGCTTAAACACTAGACTGAACAAGTATGCAGACATTAACACTGCCAGTCTGCAAGTGAATGTGAGGTTCCCTACCTAACAGGGTAAACATTTGCCGTGACTAGCCATCATGTAGCTGTACCAAACCTTACAGCATGTAGGGTTCCATCGGCTGCAAATTGCCCAACCTTAAAATTTACATTTAAAATAAGCCACAAGTCCCTTAAGTTTATACCACTAAACACAATCATCTGTCACTGCGATTTATTTGACCACTCAACATGATCATCTGTCACGTCGATTCATTCATCTGTCACGCTGTGATTTATTTAACCACTCAACATGATCGTCTGTCACGCTTGATTTATTTAACCACTCAAGAAGGTCCTCTGTCACGCTGCAATTTTTTAACTACTCATCGTGATCTATTGTCACAATGTGATTTATTCATGTCATACTGTGATTTATTCGTCCGTCACGCTGTGGTTTATTTAACCACTCAACACGATCGTCCATGACACTGTGATTTTCTTTTAACCACTTATCATGATCATGTCACGCTTTGATTTATTTAACCACTCAGCACGATTGTCTGTCACGCTGTGATTTATTCAACCACACGACATGATCGACTGTCACAGTGTGATTTATTTAACCACTCGACATGGTCGTCTGATACGCTGTGATTTATTCAACCACTCGACACGGTCGTCTGTCACTCTGTGATTTATTCAACCACTTGCAATGATCGTCTGTCACACTGATTTATTCAACCACTCGACATGTTCGTCTGTCACGCTGTGATTTATTTATTACTCGACATGATCGTCTGTCACACTGTGATTTATTCAACCATTCGACACGATCATCTGTCACGCTGTAATTTATTTAACCATTAACATAATAGTCTGTCACGCTGTGACTCAGTTATTACTTACTGTGTCGGATGAATGATACTGGATGTAAAGAGCTTCCATACTTCTTGGCCGGGACATACCAGCTTACGAACCAGTAACGTTGTCAGCAAGGAGAATACCTCCATCTCTGTTGTACGAAGGCCTATCGTCCTGATAGATACAACAAACATGCAACAAGAAAATCACAGTATTTTCACACGGTACTAAATTTGTATCAATGTTACATTTTCATTAAACTTTCCTGACCAAAATTTGACTGTGGGATAAAATGCTTCCTTATACTTGCTCTAGCGTTCTTAATCCATGATATATGATGATAAACTGAAAAATCATTAGTTTCTAAAAAAACGAAATCTTTTTGTCAATGTCACCCAGATAACTCAACTATGAGATTTTGTCATTCCACCTTACTTGACCAACTTTCTTACGTTGATCTTGAGTATCCACAGTTTCCACTTTACACCTCACTTTATTACGCTCTTCTAATTGAGAATTCCAAGGTCTTAAACACCCCAAGAAAATTTAATTAAATCTGATGCTGGAGATTTTAGTTATTGTATATTTATGGTGGTCCACTCTGAATGGGGGACAGCCCCGCTTTGGAAGTAGAAATAACTCGGCAGAACGTGACAAAAATTCACACCGGAAAGATAAAGAAGGCTCACCTGATGGTACCTGCCCACACTTTAGTCCATTGTGATCCTGTTGGGTGATGATGTCCAGGGGTACTCGGAGGGGTCTGAGTAGCCTGGCACAGGGCTAAAGCTTCCAAACACAATAGAATCTGGGAATGGATCTCACCTCTGAAAGTAAAACGTAGGAGTGTTAGCTCAGTGATTAACACTAGGAGTGTTAACACTAGGAGTGTTAGCTCAGTGGTTAACACTAGGAGTGTTAACACTAGGAGTGTTAGCTCAGTGGTTAACACTAGGAGTGTTAACACTAGGAGTGTTAGCTCAGTGGTTAACACTAGGAGTGTTAACACAAGGAGTGTTAGCTCAGTGGTTAACGCCGGTGCCTTTCAATCATAAGGTCCCCGGTTCGAGACACTCCCAGATTAAAGTATGTTGTCCAGTAACAGAGTTGCTGACAATTGACAATTCATAATCATGGACGTTAAATATGAATGTAAGAGACTGACTTCGGTCAGCTTGCGGCTTTGATAAGCCAATGAGGCTTCTTTGCGAGTTCCTGCTTGCAGGAGGATCTAAAAATACATACATACATAAACATAAACACAACAATCACCCAGTTGGGACAATCTTCTATAAACTGTAACTTTTGTACACACGTCTGCTGTTAAAGCACTCGTACTGATAGTTTGGAGCAGTATAAATATCACGTTTCCATCGGGTGAAGGTTACGAACTGTTGGTACTCTCAGTATGAGTGTTTTGAAGGAGGACAGTATACAGTGGTATTAGCATTAATTAGGAAATTTGTCTCAAATATAATAATATCATAAATAAATCCTCTGATACAGCCGTGGCAAACAAGAATATGTAAAAGTATGAGGGCCTGACATTTCGATCCTTGCAGGATCTTCTTCAGAGGCTGTATGACAAGTTACAGAAGGGACAAATACACACACAGAATACAGACAGGTTAATGAGCAGGGTGAACACAAAAGAGATATACTGTAGATGTAAGAGGATTAGTAGACAAGGGATGGAGAGAAGAAATTTAATATTAATTAAGTTGCTGCAAACATGAATAGACAGCAACTTCCACACTACAGCTCACATTTTGGGGGTTGGTTCAGAAAACTTGTAACTGACAGTATGAATATCATGTTTCCATCAGATAAAGGTTAGGAACTGTTCATACTGTCAGTATGAGTGCTTTGAAGCATGACATGAGAGGACAGTATGCAGTGGTATTAGCATTAGGAAAATTGTCCTGAACTGAATTACAACCAAAGAAAGTACAACTGAAAAATGTGGTTTCCTTTCATGAAGCAATTTCTCTGCTACAGCAAACTGTTACTCAAAAGGATCAACTGAACAGATAAGACAAAGCATTTTGTGGAAAAAATATCAAGCTAGTTTCAGGCTTACTATAGTCAAAATCTAAAATACTATAAAAATTAGTTGCTGTGTTTGTACATTGAAGTTTCCATTTATATCTTCTTGATTAATGAACATTTCTGGATTAGCCTTTATCATTAATTGAAAAAATTCCAGTCTTGTCATGGCATTGTAAATGTAAATAAAGTTTTAGGCCTCTTCCAATGTCTCAATTCCAACCTTTCTTCAGAGAGCAATGTCACCTTCATCTCTTACAGTGACGTAGCAGAAACAGCGCAATGTAACCTCGGACTTACCGTTTACATTCGGACTGGAGTTGAATAAATATGGCAAGAAATTCCACAATTTGGTCCTTAGGTAAAGCCTCTGGGTATCTCCTTATTAGGGCCTCGGCTAACTGCAGCCTATAAAAAATCACCAACACACAACACACAAAATAAATATGAAGAAACTTAACAAACTTAGAAAAGGATAAAACTTCAAATGGTAAATGTGATCATTGTATTACAAATATGCTTGAAATTGTTCATATTAACACATGAAATGGCATTGCAGTTTTAATATATTCACTGATACACATGAAATTTGGAATTCTAGTCACAATTTTGCTTTCGTTTTTCATCCATACAATCTCATTCAAAATTCTTTCCATCCTTTTTTGTAAATTAAATGCATATTACACTTAATCAAATCGATAATTTATATCACACGTTAAACAACTTCTGTCGGACTGTCACTAACCAAGGTATTATACTCGGTGATTGGCCAGCTTGTGTCATGTGATCTCTCAACATTTTCCACCCGGATTCAAGTTTTCGTCTTTTGACTGGAGTTGTCCCGGCGACGTTCTTCCTCTTTGGGGTACTGCTCTGCGATGACGGCTCAAAACCGTCGGGTGTGAACAGCTCCTGAGATGATCCCGTAAAGACCTGTGAAGTTTGAAATAATTAATGAATTTTATGTTTGTGTCCGTGACACACAGAGCATCAACTAGGTCTACATTTTGCATTGATCATTACATGGCAATTATATACAGGTTAGCTATTCGACATTGAAATAAATATTGCCAAACATGATTGTGAAGATCAAAACAACAAATCCAGTTAAAACGTCCCATGTTTGTGTCCATGTTACACAGAGCATCAACTAGGTCTGACTTTTGCATTTGACTATAGTCACATTGCAATTTTATAACAGGTTAGCTATTTCCACATTGAAATATCTATTGTCAAACATGAGTTTGCAAATTTATCTTATATAGAAATAATTTTAACAGAGTCCTTAATTTATAGAATATCCCTAGTGCTACAATGTATCTGACTGAAGTATTAAGCTTAGATGTGGGTTGATGCAGGACTTTATAAAGGAGGTTGGAGGGGGTAGCCCTAGAGTCATTGAATGTGACTCCCATGTAGGGGGGAGGGTCTTGGGGCCCTCCCAAAGGTAAGAAAATTAGACACACGCATGTTAAGACTATAAATTATGTCTATACTTAATAGGTTTTTATTGCAATGTTGTGCTAGTCACTGCTTTTGACTATTGTCCGTATGTTGGGTTAAAAAAAGAAAGGAGGGGGGAGGGGGTGGTGTGAGGGGGTTTCACTCTGGATCTGCATCTGGTTGTTGTAAATGAATACTACACTGTAGGCAATAAAACCTCTTCAAAGAACAAGTATTTATTATCAGCGCATCAAGATGTTTTTAATGTGTTTTGCGCTTTATTATTATTATGGGATGGATCGAGTCGATTGTCAGTTGTCAAGTACGGAACTTCATGTAGGCCCATCACTTGTCTGAACCCTATTCTAGCTCAAAATTTGATTACTCTTTCAAATATTAAAACAAATTTTATTTTGGGGTAGACAATAACTGAGGTTTCAGAACTCAAAAACGAAAATAAAGAAATCGCAATGGCAAAAAAAAAAAGCAATCTTAATAGTTCTTCTCACCTGGTGACAGACATCTGCAGCAAGGTCCACTAATGAAGAGCTAAATTTGATTTCTTTGGCTCTGTAAAAGAAAGATTAAAAAACACAATAATATGAACAACACTGACGACAGCCAATTATACACAATGACCCAAATATAACTAATACAAAAAGTTTTGCACTGATTTGGATAAAAAAAAGGGGGAAAAACTGTTTGAAAAGTGTAAAACAATATTCTTACCCTAACCCCTTTAGTTTTAGTTTATTGCTGGCCTGGGTCCACTCCAAGTAAAGAACCTCATAAATCTTGTGGACTAGACTCTGAAAGAAAATGCAGGTTCAAATTACATCTGTTTTTATGCTTGAAGCCAGGGGTGGGCAACCTACGGCCCACCTGGGCCCACCAGTGATTTTTTCTCGGCCAGTGAGACGTCTCAAGAAAAAGACAAAAATCAATCTATTTTACACCATCACAAAAAACGAGCTAGCTGCTTAGAATTTATCGTCACTAATGATGCTGTCAGGTAGGCCTATAATCACCATTAATTCTCAACTGTACTGTATTGACATTATGTTTTTGTGAATACAGATTAGGTACACACACCTATTGCTTGAAAGTCCTCGGAATCAAAGGTTTGAAATCAACAGCAGTTCGTTGGTTAAGTGCAGCTCTGTCAATCTTTCACTCCTAAAATCTGGCCAATTCATTCAAAAAGGTTGCCCACCCCTGCTTTAACCAAACAGCAATTTAGTGATCAAAACTTCCTGACATGAACAGGCTATTTTCTCAATATTTGTGACCTTATTGATTGATTGATTGATTGATAGAATTATTTACTTGGATTTACTCAATGGTAGGGTTTGTGGTCACACATTAGGGTTGCCTCCTGTGCTATTGGATTCAATAATACATCATCAGACATTTGAAGGAGAGAAAGAGCTGACAGATTCCTCCGTGCTTACCTTCCATTGTTCCATGTTGACAGCCCTAGCCCCTTCAGCCTCTGTAAGTGCCCCTTTAGGATGGTGCACCCTCATTTGTAGATACATGAAGTCTACCAGTGCTGCCTGTTTTTAGAGAACAAATAACATTTATTTTAGAGATTCCATTAGGGCCCAAATATTAGTTGTCATGCTCGATGTCCTCTTTATATCTTTGTTGACTTGTTGGAATGTAAACTATTTTTTACAACCAAAAAACCTTCAATCCACCTAAAAATATTGCTTTGATTCCTTATTATAATGTAATTTATCATCGAAAACAAACCTTTTGGAACGTTTCTCAATTTCTTCTCGTTGACACTGTATGCAACTTGTTTATGAGAATACGAGTTTCCTCAATTCAATTGCCATGATGAAATCACTACTTCTACTTTTGCCAGATGCATTCTTGAAATTTTGCCAACTTTTTAAACATTTATATCCACAGTAGAAAATGCTATTAAGATGTCGTTTTCAGTTCAGTTGCCATAATGAAATCACTAATTCTACTGTTGCCAGGTGCATTCTTGAAATTTTGCCAACTTTTTCAAAGTGTACTGTATAACCATGTAGTACAAAATGCTATTAGGATGTCATTTTCAGTTGCCATGATGAAATCACTAATTCTACTGTTGCTAGATACATTCATAATTTTTTTTAACTAATTTTGAAATTTGTATATCCATAGGACAAAAAAGCTGTTAAGATGTCGTTCTGAGCTAAAGATGCTGGAAATGTTCGGTAACTTTGTTAAACAAACAACTTCAGCCACTGGCATATTCCTTTAACGTACGAATGGTCAACAGACTGACAACGACGAATTAGAAATTTCTTTGTATGAATAGCAGTTGTCACCTTTGTTGTTGAATGTTGAGCTTTCCAGATGTGCAACAAGGTGAGGATGGTCTCCTCTCCTAACCGACAGACTTGTTCCCGGCAGTCCCCAGCCGCATACAGGCAGAATGTGTTCATTGCACCCAGTATGGTATTAACCATTGTACTGCTGAACTCGGAGGATCTAGACATCAAAAATCGGAAATGAAGTGATTTTGAGAATCAAATGTTTTTTTTCAGAAACCACACATGTGCCAACGACAAGGCTTAAGGACGTTTTTACACCGCACGCCACCCCCCCCTTCTCCTCCTCCCCTATCACCACTCTATATGGGTGGTGATGCCAACATTTATCACAATTTGTAACACAAACAAAATGGGGATTATTCATTTCATATTAGCCAAAATACTTTCAAAACATTTAAAATTAATTTTGGAAATTAAAGAAACTACATTACCTGCATTTTTCAATGATTTGCTTGAAAAAGTTGAAAAATATCCCTTTTTTGATGTTGCTGTGTTGAACGGCTCCTGCAAAGAGCTGGTGGACCAGTTGTGTTGACAGGTCCAAGCTGATACCTGGTGGAGGATCTCGCAGAATCAAGCAAAAATACTTCAAGAAATCTGAGGAGAATCGATCAAATGAAATTATAACAAAGATTGGAAGATGTTATAAAATAGACATCAGATAAATATTTATGAAAATCTGAGTTTGAAATTATATTTATAATAAATTGAAGGAGGTCTTGTTCAGTGGGGGGCCTTTTAAACAGTAAAGACAAAAAGAAAAAAAAGACAAAGGGAGGAAGAAAGACTCATAGAACAAAAGAAAAGGAAAAACAAGAATAGCAACAGGAAACAATTACTATTAAAGAATTTAAATTGGTGTAAATGAAAGTACAGATCAGGCATCTTTCAACGCTTCATTTATAAATAATTCCCGATGACATTACAAAGATCACATTGTCACACAGTATCCTGTCAAATATGGAAGTAGCCACAGATTAACAGTAGTCTGTGTGCACTTTCTTTTGTACAGATAAAACACAAAAAGATGTAAGACTTTTGGGAACATTATGTGACCTGCAGAAACACAGAGGACATGTGAAAACATTGGGACACTATGTGACTTTCAGAAACACAGTGGACATGTGAAAACACAGGAACATTATGTGACCTGCAGAAACACAGAGGACATGTGAAAACATGGAAACACTATGTGACCAGCACAAACACAGAGGACATGTTAAAATATGGGAACACTATGTGACCAGCACAAACACAGAGAACATGTGAAATCATGGGAACACTTTGTGATCTGCAGAAACACAGTGGACATGTGAAACATGGGACCACTATGTGACCTGCAGAAACACAGCGGAACATGTGAAAACATGGGAACACTATGTGACCAGCAGAAACACAGAGGGCATGTGAAAACATGGGAACACTATGTGACCTGCAGAAACACAGAGGACATGTAAAAACATGGGAACACTATGTGACTTTCAGAAACACAGATGACTATAAAAAAATGGGAACACTATGTGACCAGCAGAAACACAGAGGACATGTAAAAGCATGTGAACACTATGTGACTTTCAGAAACACAGATGACTATAAAAACATGGGAACACTATGTGACCAGCAGAAACACAGAGGACATGTAAAAACATGGGAACACTATGTGACTTTCAGAAACACAGATGACTATAAAAACATGGGAACACTATGTGACCAGCAGAAAAACATAGGACATGTGAAAACATGGGACACTTTAGTCTACAACTCTATATGCCAGCAAATAGAAGTATTGATGTTTGTCATCAGGAAGATTTGAACATCAAGTAACTCTCACATATCCTTGACGACTTCGATTGCGACATAGATATTAACGAGTCGGAATCGTTATGGCATTTGTGCCACAAATTTACCGCGAACATTAATGTTTCGTGACTAAACTTTGCTAATTTACATTTGGTACAAACCTTGCCAATTCTTTGTTATCAGCCTACAGCTGTAGTACCAGCTTCCCAGAACCTCTCTGCTCACCACCATGCAGCATTCAGTCCCGTAACAGAGGACGGATGTCTCGTCCTTGATGAGTAGGATGACATGATCCACCAACTTGGCCAGTTTCAGATGCTCACCGGCTGTGTTAATTAAAGATCAGAAAAAATCTGCTCATGTTTGTTGAAAGCTGAAAGGGTTGACCAATTTTTTGAACACAAACTAATGTTTGAAGAAAAGAAAAATTTGCACAAGATAGCATGCCATGTGCCTTACCGCCTGAAAGATAAACACAGTTTGAGCTGCTAATTATACTCCCACCCCACTCCCCTCCCCGGTTTGCTAGGGAAGAGGATTGGTGGTTCTAGGCAGAAACCATGAGGTCTTCAGACTTGATTCCAAAAGTTTGTGCATGTTTCTCAAAACCTTTTACCAAAGCCACCTAAAGAAACTTTAAATTATAACTTGTGAGGTTATTGGTCAGTATTAATTTCTTCAAAGATGTTCTTTTACCTTTGCTTTAATATTCCAACAACTAAATTCCTTGGGATTTATTGAATGAACCCCAACAATTAACTTTTAAACTTACTGTTGTTTGCCTTCTGAACGAACCATTTGAAAATGTTGGTAGTAGAGAGGAGCTTTCTGTGATCCTGGTTGCCTTTGCCTTTGCCTGAAGTGAGATGAAAAAAGAAAATTATCAAGATTTACAAAACAGACACACCCTCAAGTTTAATCTTCAAAACAAGTTTCCTTTTAATTATCTAGAGTAAACCTTTTTTATAATAATTGCCACAAGAGGCCAAAACTGCCTGAGGTGATCTGCAAGTAAAACTTATCCCCCCCTCCCTAACCGGCCTCCCTACTCCTACATATCCATTGAAAAGCAGTGGTATCACAAATCAAAGGATTAGTAAAGCCATGCTTTTTAAATAAATGTTAAATTAAGCAGTTTAACAGTTTTGCATAAAGGCACATGGCTACCCTTACTCAATCTTTCTGGTCTTCTTGCAGGTAGGTAGGAGAAAGTGAAAAGGCACTTGGGGTCATTTTACATCCCTGGAATGCATACAAAATCCATGTTTATCAGTGTACAGTAGGTTCTGTTTGTGGTAACTTCAGTTTTATCAAAGTCACAGTATATGCTATTAGTTAGCCAGGTGTATTCTGCAACAACTCTTTAATATCTGGTAAAATCTACCCCTTCCCATGAAGTCACATCTCAAATTAAAAGATATTAGAGTTGCGCTACAGGTAACTGATGACAACAAATAGCTCAGTACAACCATCGTGTTTTTTTTTTTGCAGTCTGCAACAGTTTTATGTTTTTGTCTTGTGATTTTTTTTTCTTGAGAGAGAAAAAAGGGGAGGGGTGGTGACTTCTGATGCCCCTGAACAATCATGACATCATCTTACCCAGCTTGCTCTTCACATGAGCAACCTCTTTCACCATAAATTCTCTGACAGCCTCAAAGCAATGCTCCCAGGTCATTCCTCCTCCTTTCTTGGAATTCTCATCCAGTTGACGACAGACCGCTGGTCTGCCCAATTCCTTCTTGAAGACATCTATTTGTTTCTGAAGACAAGAGATTACATTGACAAAAAAATAATGACATAGTATATTCCAAACATTACATGGTTTGTCTAAATTCAATAATATGCAATATTAAGAAATATTTCCAAGGTTGGTTGCTTTTTGGATGGTTTCCCTTTTTTGCTCTTTTGTTTTAAGATTACTGATTCAAATCAAAAAGTTTTTGATTAATTTCAACTGAAATTCATATATTTATTTTAAAAAAATTAAAACTTTTTGCATTCTTTGAAATGCTTAAAGGTATGCTGTATTGGCCCCAAATATGACAGATATTCAATTATGGTCACCTTTGTGTTTATATCACCGATAAGGATAGATTCAAAGTTATCTACATTATGAAAAAACTCTTTAAGTGCACGTTTCAATAAGGTATCTGTATGCTGGCACGTGCTAAACTTTTAAGTATTTAAAACATTAACCTTTCTTTCAGTAACTTTGTCGGAAGCAAGTTGCCCACAACATGTCCTCAGTTTTGTTAATGATTCACTCATGTTGAACTCCAGAGTGAGGTGTTTGAGTCCTCATCTCATCTGTTACAATCTCTTGGTTTCCTCGGTCTGTTCAAAAAAGAAAAAGAAACAGGACAGTAAAATATGAGGTACCATCTTCAATTTATTGATTAGGTCACCTAACTGCTGCTTGAATTATTTAATTCAAAAACTTGGAAGTACATGGTCAGATCCCAAATTTAAATGTGTCTGTTTTAGAATAGTCCAGATGCATATATCCCTGACCATGATGTTAACACTATTTTATTCAGAGAAATACTTAATGAAAGGCAACAAAAGCAAAAACTAGTTGGCTAAAATACAATGTGTGAAGCCTATTTTCTTGTACAGGCCTAACCTAACATAGGCTAGTCTGCATCTTAATAATAATCATAATAATCAGCAGTTAGTTTTACGACACTTAAGCGACCACAAATATGAGAGTAGCCCGCAAAGGCTTATGGATTACAACTTAAACGTCAGGTGGCATCCAATTCAACATTTGAACTCAAATTTGGAATCTTTTCAATTTAGAAAGTCATTTCAGATGGGAAAACCATAGATTGTTCTTGGACGAAAGCCCACCTTAGTATGAGTAGACCCAGTTGGGTATCGAACCTGTAACCTTTTGATTGCTGAGCTTCATTGCTTAAAAAAAAAATGCCACTGCCTTTAAAATCCACTCGGCCACAGCACTGGTTCTTAGTTGCACTCTGCTCAATACAGCTGCTTTACTGTATCGTAACCTGTAACTTAAGCAATAAGTCATTAACTTAAGTGTAAGGCCGGCCCCTAGCCAAGAACTGATACATTCATAATTAAATTGCTACCCTCACTTTCACCTAAGGCTTAAGATATAAACAAGCATGATATAACATTACTGTTACACACATGACATGGGCTAGCCTTCGGCTATAAAGACCTGTTAAGCCATGATGATAACTATTGTTGCGCTATCCTAGCGTAGGGCCGGGCCATGTGTGCACTTTAATAAAAGTAAGGCCTAGCCTCTAACTTAGGCCTAGCCCAATGACATTTGATAGGTCACACTCTAGTCATTGCATAGCCACGTCAATTTAGGCTAGCCTAAGGTAGGCGTACTGTTGTGAAGTTCATGTGTATAACTGTCCCAGCACACCTAGCTATATCATAGCTTATTTAACAATCAATTGTCTTTTACTGTCAATAAATATGTTCTTGTTTGTCATCTATTTTGCTACCTACTTCGACAAGCCAATCGAGGGTTCTCGAGCATGCTGGAACGGAGTTGCAGACCTTGTTTTCGTATACAGTGAATTCCGACTTGCAGCAAGTGTAAATGTTCCCGGGATTCCCCTGTTTGAAAAATAATCATGAGGGGTTTGTGTAGTTTTATAGTATCTCTATGGTGCATTGGTAAACCATGCACCACTGATTTATAATGAAAATGGCAACGACTCTGTACGCGCAGTGAACGTAACATTCAAATATGATGGCGGCAACAATAACGATTGGAATAAAGTATATATGATTTTGTCACCCTCATTGCAAACTTCAAGTTCAAAGGCCGTATTTTTATCCTTCCATTGTACAAGAATTCATCATGGCAAAACGAAGGTAATATCGCACAAATACTTAAATGGTCGTCAGCAAATGCTCCCGTAGTGACTACACTAATGTAGTTTTCCCTATTTCGCGGAAATAGTACACATTCTACTGTATATGCATAGCCTAAGCCTAGTAGTACTACTTAAGCCTTACACTTGGTTACAGTGTTGTAGTCCCTAGGCAGAGATGTGACGGGCACAAAAAGTATTATTATTTAGTTCCAACCTTGTAGACAAATTACAGGAGCAATTTATTACCAAGAAATTAGACACGAATAAGTCATAAAACTTTAATGAAATTACACAATTTTCATGGCTATTTGCCCCGCAACCCAGTGAATATAGCCCCAGGCTCTTCCTCCTCCCCCCAAGTTTTGCACGTTTTTTTGGGCATTTGGAAATCTTACTCCTTATAAATAACAAAAATTACCTCAATATAATACCACTACTCTCTGAGACCTGGGCTTATAGGTGCAGAGCATAGCAAACAGCATCCAAAGTCAATGGATGTATACTGTATTTAGGCCTACACTACAGTTAGCTTATCAACAAATGTGTCAATTTAGGGGTATGAAAGAACTCGACACAGCAGACATTTTGTGGTCAAATTCTGCTTAATTGTATGTTGCATAGGCACAGAACAAAAAATATTTTTGGATTTTTCGTTGATAGACATCGTTAATCAAATCCTTATTAAGTGCGTCAATTATGAGCCCACCATGCTACAGATATAAGATATGTACAGAGTAATAAAATGAATAAAGTAGTCACAGCAAAATCAGAAAATAAATATATCAGTCATAAAATGCAATTAGTTAATGAATGAAAAATAATATAAACAAGTTTGATACAAATAAAAACGAGTTCAGCCATTCAAGTACTGTACATGTATGATAAAAGATGAGTCTACAATTAGACTCTTTTAACATCTGGTCTTAGGAAATCATTCAAAAGTTATTATTATTATTAAAACAATTTGCATATATTAGTTTCACATTACATAATGCATTCTTCAATACTGTAAAATATTGCTACTCATTACATATTGCCTACTAATAATCTCATCCTGTTATTTGACATATCCCGATGTTGTTGACAGCAAGTCTTCCAAATCTAAAGCCAAGGATAAGCGACACCAGTCACCAGAAAGTGACTCATCCTCCAGCAGCTCCTACTCTTCCTCTGGGGAATCCTCATCAGGTAACAAACTTTTTCGGTTTCTTTTGCTTTTACTATAAATTAAAACTTTTAACAAAATAAAGGAGTCTTCCAAACAGTATCATAAACGCTCAGAATATTTTCAAGATTATCAAAAAAGAAGAAAAGATTATCAAACAAATTACAAAAACAGAATCATATTCACTTCATGTTAAGTTTTCTTTGATATTTCCAAGTTTTCTATTGATATTCAAAGTTTGGATAAACCACCAATCCACACACGTAACTCGTAACACAGACCTAAGTATGCACTGTTTTGAAACTGCCATGACATTACTTTGATATTTTGTTTACTTGTTATTTCTGTTGTCAAACTCCTGTACAGTAACTGATGTATGTTGTAATTCAGGATATGCCAGTGAAACTAGAGTTGATTTTAAGACTTTTTAGCGAGTGGCTCCAATCATGAAATTCTAGGGCTGAATAATAAAATCTTTCTTTTTTTTTTCTTTTTTTGTTGTAATGTTTGGTTAGAATCGTAAAAACTGGAATTGTATGTTAATCTGAGGTCATTTACAACAGCTCAAGACAAAGTCATCCTAAATTAATGTCAATACAAGCTGTATACAAGTGAATGCAAGCTAAATATAAATACCCAAATTAATCTGATTAATTTCATGATAATTTTGGAATCTTGCTCAATTCACTACTGTATGTATACTGTATGTGTGTATATTATTCAAGAATTTAAGTTATGCATTCTTTCATCAGAAGATTCAGAAGAAGAAGTGAGAATCACGGTGAAGAAACCCAAGTTAGATTCTGCCACCAAGAAACAAAAACGAAAAGAGCAGAAGAGACAGGAGAAGAAGAACAAGATGAAAGCAACAAGTGAGTTTTTTTTTCACATTTTTAAATAAAAATTTCTTTTGAGCACTTTTGAGCACAAAAATGTACCAGAGAAAATTTGAAATGTTCTGTTGTTGCAGTCGCTTGTTGTGTAAATTTGTGTGGGGCAATCCCATTTGTACGTAACTCTGTGAATCTCAAAAAATACAAAAGGGAAATCCATGGGTCAATTGATATTCAAATGTTGGTGAAACTACTTTAACATTAATTTCTTGCATGCTAAGATCCAGTAGTTTGGTAAAGTGATTTCTGGAAATGTAAAATGTTATAAAACCACAGTGAGAGAGAGTGAAGACAATTTGTTTAAGGAAAATTTGGGGGTATCTTAAATTTTATATAATTGATTGTCTGGGGACCATTTCTTTACTGTTTTATTCATTGAAACTCAAAAGATAACTCACATAAATTATGCATGTTTTTTTTAATTCCAATTTTGCATATAATTGTGCAGGGCCACACCCACTTTCCACATACATTTATCAACACTGCCTTCTTAGGGCTTTGATCTCTCGTTTACCTTGGTACCTCTTGAAGCTGTAATGGATGTTCAGACAAGATGAGAGAAAGAGCCATTTAAAGGCATTGAGGAATCGCCCCAAACTGCGTGCGGCCATCTGAAAAAGTTAACTTTCTATTGCTTGCAAGTGACGGTTTGTGCGTTTTGTAACGTGATACCTTGTTATCTTTAGCTGGACCTGATATGTCCATCGCTGTATCGTTAGTACCCTGTGCTGTGGGTATTCACCGCAGCTGTATGTACTGACTGTACACTAGTGTCTAATTACCGACGGTAGCAAGCTGTGTGTGTATTTTCTGGGATCGATGGTGGTGTCTAACACTTCTGTTACACCTCATTCAAAACTAGGTCAGATTACCGGCATTAGACATTTCTTTTTGCACTAGTCTTCACACCCTTTAAGGTTTAGATACTTAAGGAGTACTCATTGACTCACAGACAGTGGGAATTTTGGGAGTAATGAATTTTGCATGAAAGAAAATGGATGGAAGGAATATCTCTAAGTTACCAATCTGTATTTTACTGAAATGATATGTTAAAGCTTTTAGTGAGTAACAAGCACTGGAGGAAGTCATTTTGCTTCTTTTATTCGCTTCAAATTATTAAAATATATATATTGTTCTACTTTCTACAGTTTTTTTGGTCTTTTTTTGCAGATAAAATTAGTAAGGATGATTACTATAGCAAGAATGTAGAATTCAGGCTGTGGCTGATGGAAGAAGTGAGTACGGTTTTCTTTCCATCTTGTTTCCATATAAACTGTTTTTTTACCAAAAGTAACCCTCGTGATTCCTGGAGGTGGATCGTAGTAGGAGGTCCTAGATGTTATCATCGTCGTCGATTTAGGGTCTCGGCAAAGTCGCGGAGTTAACAGCGGAAGCTTTTAAAGATGAGATTACACAAAAATACATATTCATTTTGACAAGATATTTAAATCATTCATTCTATGATCTACTAAACATAATTAATGTGATTAAGCTCTTATATAGTTTGAAGTAGAGATCAAGATCGATCGCATCGCAAATCATCCCGCATGAAGATTACTGTCTCATTTTACTGCACTGTAATGTATTGCACTGTATACTGTCTCGTTTTACTGCACTGTAATGTATTGCACTGTAATGTAATGTACTGTAATGTATTGTACTGCTGTGTACTGTATTTAACTGCACTGTTGTATTGTATTCAATGATCGGTAATTTATGTCAGAACAAAGGAAATCACAAATCATGCAATTTGTAGACAAGCTTTAATTAAGTTCATCGTTCAGTGGATGATTATGATCGGTAAACCTAAATATAGGTTGAATATGTTAAAATGCAATACAAGAAACAAGTAATTATGTACAAAGGGATGTTTTAATATCTTGTCGTCTTCGACAAACATGGTAGATATTCTTTGAAAGCTTTACGCAACCTTTGTTGTTGTTGATTGATACTTGAAATGTAATGCCTATGGCATGTTTGATTGGTTGTGGAATGTTTGCTTGGCTGTGGAATTTTGCTTGGTTGTGGATTTTCTCTTAATTTAGAATGTCACTACTATACAACTTGTTTGCAAGAGTATTATGTTACTCAGTGTTATGAATCATTTGTCGACATTATATAGAAGAATATACATTTCCGTGGCAACAGCCGCCATGATGACATCATGAAAAGTCCGCTGTTGCCAGATGCAATAATGAAATTTCACAAAATTAAAAAAGAATTGTATCTCCACTATTCAACAGGCTATTAAGGATGTCAATATCACCTTAATATGAAAAGAAAAAAATCCACAAACACTGAACTTTGGCCACAGGATAATCATTTAAACCAGTTTTTAACCCAGTTTTTAACCCAATTTTCTGTGACACATCATGATACAACCCACGAAGCCACCAAAAAAAAAAACAGGAAGTGAAATTCAGCTAATTTGATGACTGAAAGTAAAAAATGATCAACTGACAAATATCTTCTTTCCTCTTTCACCTTTCTATTTTTATCCATCACAGCAAGCACTTTTAGTTTGTTCTCCTTGTTATTCATTTTTCATTTTCTTAGAAAAAGTTGGCAATGGGAGACATGAAGACAACCAAAGCGAAAAGCTATTTCAAAAAGTTTGTGAAAAGGTGGAACGACGGCAAACTCGCGAAGGTAAAATTCCTCGAAAAATCCGGAAAAAATTGTTTGGACAGTAAAGTTAGAGTCAGTAAATTTTACTTCCCCAAAATAAAGGAAGTTGTTGTTTATGGGAAACAAGATATACCATGATTTAGATAAACCTGCATACTCAGCCCAAGAAAATTGGGTTTATTGGTCGAAAAACCTGGATTATCAAATGAAAAATGAAGAAATGTCACTGATTAACTCTGATTTTCTGTGGTATTAGAAGAGGTAGTGTGAGACAGGGCTTTAGCAAGAAAAAAGCAGTGGTTTCTACCAATAAAGCAAGTTCTTAAATTGATAATTTTTTTATTGCCAATTAGTATAAAATATTGCATAACAAAAGGACTCAGTTGACCAATGTTAGTAATTACGGGTGCAAAATTCAACTAATGTAATATAAATACTGCTTACAATTCAATAAAATTTCTTGATGAAGATCCATCTATTATATAAAAAAAATTCATATCTTGAAGCTTTCCAGTCATTTACAGAATGTAACATGTTAACTTTGCTGGTTAATTTTTTATATTTTAATCTGGACTAAAAGAAGAATCCTGTCTCCACGTAAAGTCATGAAGACATTTTAAAGTTTTGCGCTTTTCTCTCGTAGAAATACTACAAGGGAATCGATGCCGCTGATGCGAAGGGTTCACTGACAAAATACAAATGGAAGGTAAGGGCTGTGTCGAAAATTGGAAAATAGTTTCCTGTAAGAACCTGGAAGCTCCAGTGTTTATATTTATAGAAAAATCATGTTTTTTTTTCCTTTCTTTATTTAAATATGTTTTTATGTGTGTTTTAAGGAAAACATGTGTCTTTTTTTATTTCTCAAATATTTTGTCAATCAACAGAAATATTTCGAACATTGTAACTTTTCCTAGTAAAGACACTGTTACTTTTAAAAAGGTGCTCTAACCCCCCCCCCCCCCCTCCTTCATACATATTTGATTTCAAATCTTTTCTTTGATCAACAGAAAAAATTACAAACATTGTGCTTTCTTTTAGAAAAGGCTATGTGTCTTTGTATAAAGCTAGTTTTAAAAGTGTTTTGTTATTTTTCCTCAATCCATGTGACAAATCTCCCAGCTGATCATTTTTCTCTGGAATTAACACTCCCCCCTGCCTGATGAAGAAGTCCCCCTCCCTCCCTCCCTCCCTCCCCCCAATCCCCACCCCTTGCACACACTACTGGTATGGAGACAGACATTCCACTGTTAAAACATATCCAGTTATGGTTTTGAATTTCCTATAATTTACCACGTCATCTTAAAAATTTTCCCTCCCAGTTTGCTGAGAAGCTGCAAGGAAGTGACATCAACAAACCGTCGAGTAGTAGCAACAGTCCTTTCGTTGAAGGAGAGAAATCGGCTCGACAATCAACGTTTTCCACTTTCGGTAAAGCTTCATCACCGACCATAGGGCCAGAGAAACGTGTCCTTGGACCTGAGAGACCGGTAGGAAAATATTTGATTGTTAAATGAGAGGCCAAAAAATTTATGCTACTTATTGGCCTAAAATGCCACTGGGTTTTGCTGATGAACAGTAGAAAAAAACAGGGCAGTTGCAAAAAAAACATTTCTACCAGTAGACATTAAGATCTTAAAGACAGTTGATTAACAATCTTCAGTCAAAGTATCGGCATTATTTCCGTACCTTGCATAGGCCCTCGTGTGTGTGTCGTAGTTCAGGAAAGTGCCAGTGAGACCTTGATTTAATCCGGTAGAATTTTTGAAAGGAGACACAAATCCTGACATCATTATCGGTCTAAGTGACAGATATAAAGAAGAGATAGATAGAACTTATCCAAACAGTTTCTTGGGAGATAGAGTGTTAGCTCAGTGGTTAACGCTGGTGCCTTTCAATCATTAGTTCCCCGGTTCGAGTCGCTCCCAGATTAATGTATATGTCGTCCAGTTACAGAGTTGTTGACAATTGACAATTCATAATCATGGGCGTTAAATATGAATGTAAGAGACTGACTTCAGTCAGCTTGCGGCTTTGATAGGCCAATGAGGCTTCTTCGCGAGTTCCTGCTTGCAGGAGGATCTTATATACATACATACATACATACATATCATAGATGTGATGGTCCTTTACTCGCTTACCAGTCTCCTCACAATAAATGCACTTTTGCTCTACCCTGTCTAGAGTGAACTGGTAACCTTTTAGTTAAGTACACTCTCCCAGTGACTGGCTCATCCCCTCTACTGCCCTCCCTCTCCTTCTCATTCTGCTTCCCAAATTATCTGAAACACATAATGAGAGTAAATAAAAAAGGAAAACAAAAAGAAAGAGTAATCCTACCATTTAAAGTAAGTAAAGCATCGTAGCCTCGTTAAAGTATCTTCAGACCCTTTTGTTCTAATTTTTTTTTTTAATCTTTTTTGGGTGTCAGCCTCACCTGATGCTCCAGCAAGATTCAGATGAGGATCGAGAGACGGAAAGGAAAAGAGTCAGAACAGAGAGAAAGAAGTACAGAGAATATGATAAATTGGTAAGGCTGTAATACGTCTCTTTTTCACTAGCTCCTTAAAAAAGATGCGACTTTATACACCAAACTTTTCATGGAAAATATGTCTTTTTCCTATCTTGCAAGCCTTTCTCAGTTGTGCTTTGTTTTCTTCAAGTACAGAGAATATGAAAAATTGGTAAGGTCGTAATATGTCTCTTTTTCAATAGCTCCTTAAAAAAAGATGCGACTTTATACACCAAACTTTTCGTGGAAAATATGTCTTTTTCCTATCTTGCAAACCTATCTCAGTTGTGCTTTTTTTTTTCTTCTTTGAAAGTATATATTAGAAATATACACTATTTGCTAATATATCATAAATACATGACAAAACTAATTTGACTTTGGCTACCTCTCAACCGTTTCATTTGTTTGTGGAGATTATTTCTAAATTCTTGCAGATCTCTTCATTCTATTATTATGCAAGACTTTGACAAAAACATATATACGATAACCAGCACATTCAAACTGTTCATATCTCTACCGAAATTGAATAGACAGGGTACTTCTCGAGTTCGAGAGAATGTATAGTCGCCCATAAAATATTCCGTTTTCCTTTTCTACAGACTATGGAAGAGCTGACTCCGAAAGCTACTGGTCACGAGGCGAAGGTAGAAAAGAAAATGTTGAGGAAGCACAGAGCTTCGAGTCCGGAACTTTCTGACAGAGTACTTATGGGTTCAGGGTTAGTGTAATATTTGCATTATAATGTCTGTTTGATTGTCTGTTCGTCCTTCCGTACGTTTTTAGGAAAAATTGTCATTCTTCTCTGGGTTCACAGTGAGTAAAGTATCAATGTAATTTTTTCCTTTTAATTGAGGTGTCAGACAGATTTCACTGGGTTGTAGCATGAATCACAAGGTTCTATTTCTGAGTTTGTTCAAATATTTTGGAAACAGTTTTAATAATTGCTTGTCAGTATGTGAGTCAAATATTTGTGCACTGATATATTATTACATAGTGAAATGGAATTAAACAATCGAATAAATGTGGTTTTGTGTTGCATCCAAGCAATTTCTAGCTGTTTAATTCCAGGGCACGATAACAAAGTGAAAACAGGAGTAAATTTTGATGAAAATAATTTACAGTAAGTGTTTTGGCTGCTGGGTGTTTGGGTTTGTATAGAAACAAATTAAGAAATTGGAAATGGGCTAGTCATCAGTGTGTGTCCAATTTGGACGAGAGAGAGGTTGGGTTGGGATGACTCATGAAACCTCCCTATATTAGTCTTTACCCTTGGCATCCTCTCTCATTTGAACCCACTAACCTCCTTCTAGCAGAACTAATTAAAAATGTTTTAATTAGTAACAATATGCTTTCTCTCACATCAAATTAGGATGGACATAGAGACAATTATGGCCAAGAAACGTAAGTCCGATGCGGCGAAGCGAGAGAGAAACGTAACCAAAGCCAGTGTTAAGCTAAAGGAGTATCAAGCGAAGGAAAGTGCCAAAATGAAGGTTAGTTTTCTGATTGGCTGTTTTATCTTAAAATTGGAAAGAAAATAGATGTCCTGAAAAGTAAATATCATTCAGTCAGGAAAATGAAATCAAGGGTAGTCATCTGTAGTCGTAGACAGATAACAGAGGTAAGGTAAGGTCATGTCGTGTCATATTAAGTTATGTACAACATACTGTTATTAATGGTATATATATATATATCTATCTATATCTATATATATATATATATATCTATATATATATATATATATATATATATATATATATACATATACATATATATATATATCTATATATATCTATATATATATCTATATATATATTTACAGATTTACATATATATATATATATATATATATATATATAGATTTACATATATATATTGATTTACATATATATATGGACAGGTTACATTTAGTTAGTTCATATCAGCAGATTGAAGTAAGTGATATTCCAGAAATCCTAGTTAACAAAGGATAGTCTAATTTCTTTATTCAGTGCATCTCCAAAAAGAAAAGAAGAAAACACCTTGAAGGATATCCGAATCGAGAATGATTCTAAATATTACTTTGTCGTTATTTTTCTCCTAACCCCCCCTTTTAGGCGCTCTTCGAGATATCTAAAGCTAACAGGAGTAAAGACGCTCTCTGGTGAACGAACGGTATGTACGCATACTATCTCACAAAAGTGAACAGAGATGTATTTCCGCTTCAAGCCAGTCGTAACCGAAGTACCAGTGTTCATGCTTGGTAGTCAAGGACGTGGATATAGTCTGTCTTCATTAAGAAGACATCATTGGCGAGGTAAAGGTGTACTTGCTCATTTGGTTGTAGGTGGGTGTTTTTTTTTTTAACATTTTTCCATATTCACATAATATTCACTTCTAGAAACTGTTTATTTCTTTTTACCTTTTTTGTTTTGCAATTTCCAATTTTAACTTATAGGGTTTGCGCACTAAACTTCAGTGATTGCTACTGGTACGCAATTACTTTAGGAGTTTTATAGGGTTTGTTTTTTCAATGTTATTTTAAAAGCTTAATTGTTAAATGCTCCACTATTACTACCAACCAGACTTTACAAATTACATTTGTAAAAGATTTGTAAAAGTTGTAGGCATCAACCAATCTAAGAGCTCGTAAACATGAAACAAATTCAAATAACAGGTTGCATTCATCAACTTGTTGTGTTTCCTCATGGATAAAAACTGGACCAGCAAAATGGTCACATGATTACACTAATGTCACAACAGAGGCTGAATATCTCCTTAAAATATGTTACTTACAGTACAGGATATTCACCTAATTTAGCCTAACAACACTTTCATAACAGATAAATTCTAGCCTAGCCTTCTGTACATATCAGAATTGGGGATTAGGTAGGATATCATTGTCAACTGGTTCGGCTCATTTCTAACTTTATTCACTCTTATGGAAGAAGGGAAAAGTAGTCATCATTGTTAAATAAACTTTAAAAAAATAAAAAATCCTCGTTATTTGGGTGAATCTGTTTTATGACTGTTTGTGACTTTGAATTGGCCCAAGGGGTGAATTTGTCTTCGTTTTATATTAGTCATTAAGTTAAAACTTGTTTTTACTATGATAGCATTTAACATGTTTACCTCTAAACACATTTTTTTTTATAGTCTCACTTCCACTTTTTTAGCTAGTTAAAGTGCCAAAGGTGTTTTCTTCCTTTTTGTATTAAGTTGCCAAATTTCAAATTGTATAGAAATAGTGAGATCTTATTAACATGGTCAATACACAAATTTGAGAGGACAACTCATTTACGTTGTGTAGTAGCTTGTTAAATTACGTTGGTCTTCCACACAGTACCTCCGCCCCCCCTCTCCTAACCCTGTTTCCCCCATACTACGCCCACCTCTTGATGGAGAAGACACTGCTTACCAGTGCGGTTTAAAGTCATAGAAACAATTAGAAACATTTTAAAGTCTCATAGTTAAGTTTAAGTTAAGAAATAAAGTTTATTAGTTAAAGTTATGAAAGGTTTGGGTCAATTAAATGAAAAAAAGTGATAGAATTAGCCTCAAAGCTCAAATTTTCTGTTGATAACATTGGTACCACCAGTAAGTTTCAATCAATAATAAGTATTTTATCTCATTTTAGTCCATTTTAGTATATATTTATCTTACTCTGAGCGGTGTTAAGTCAAGAAATTCCAAATGAGTAACTAGGACTATTTCTGATGAGGAGCTGAAAAGTTGGTTACTAAGCAACAGAGGTCAGCATAATGTCATGCTGGCATGATGCTTTGATAGGCAGATTTTTTCCAGAGGGCTAAAATTTGTATATTCATTTATTAAATATTTAATGTGTTGATGTTTTAAGTTAGCTTTCGAAAGATGCTTTTTATTGCACTTCAAGTAAAGGTACTCCTTTGTTGTTCTCGAGGGGGGGGGGGTGCACAAAATAGAATTGTGAAATCGATATGGGGAACATTGTGAAATTATGAAGAGATATATCCTAAACTAGTGTTTGCATTTATTGGGACAATTTCACCAAACCTATCCTCACCCAGTATTACGAAAAACAAGAAAAACAACCCACAAAAAACAAACAGAAAAATATCACAATTGATCAAACTAAGAAAAATGTTCAGACTGTTTCATCAAATGTAGTTTAAATCTTGTGTACGATTCTCTTACAATTCCAAACATTTGACCCCCAACCCCCCACTCCCAGATACTTCTGCTGTACCCCCGCCCCTGGCTCCATATTTCTGCAGTAAGTAATAGTCCCAAGCAAAGATCATTTCAAAAATTTCGAAAAAATGTTGAAATATTGAAATGAAACTGGATGAGTCAAGTTGAAGCATAAAACCAACGACCGTCATAGTTATCTGACATGATATACATAGTTAATTTCATGAACAAAATAACTCCCCCACCAAGAGATACGATAATCCTTTTAACTTTGTGAGATATGAAAGCTAAACAGTCAAAACATTGGACATTTAACATTGCTGACATGTCCTGTATATGACGCCATACTTCCACCACGATGTGTATGTGTGTGTATATATGTATGTATATGTATATGTATGTATATGTGTGTATATATATGTATATGTACATATATATATGTATATATATATATGTATATATATATATATGTATATATATATATATATATGTATATATATATATGTATATATATATATTTATGTATATGTATATATATGTATATGTATATATATATATGTATATATATATATTTATTATACATGTATTATATATGTGTATATATATATATATATATATATAATCGATTCATCTTGTTCTGTTTATTTTAAGGAATGTTTTATTTCCTATTTAACTGATACACATAAGTATTATGATTCATATTTATGATATTGCTGTCTGCAAGATACATTTGTATAAATTAGCATAATCGTCTGTAGTTAATTTATAAACAAGCCTCGTTATATTGTGAATTGGTTCTTATCATTTTTTTCTCGCTTTCACTGGAAGATATTCAGATATATATTTCTATTTTAAACAAGTATGGCTCATGAATTTCTTCTTTCATTTTGTCTTTACTTTTGTTTTGATCATGGGTCATAACAAGGGGTGGAGGGGAGGGGGGTGGGAGCTAAATATGAAAATTGCATGTGTGTAGAAACATACTTCTTTTTATGATACAAAATAGTGCAACAGGAATAAATATGGAACAGGAGAGAGTGCCTCAAGCGAAAAAGATCAGATCAATGGGAAATATCATTCTTCGATTCAGAAACGTTTTAATCCTGTTATTTCTTAGATTTTCCGTCTAAAATCGGCCTACTAGTTGAATTATCTCGATTTGCAAACAAATCTGTATTTACAGGGGAACTAATAGATTTGTATCGCTGTCATTGCAAACAACAACTCAATACTTCACGTGATAAAACAGTGCGCGGATGATAAAAAAAAATCTCAGGCTGAAATGTATATCATATTTATTTTAGGAACAGAAAGGAACATGCCGCCCGCCCCCCCCCCCTTGCCTTGAGGGGAAAATTGTACTATGCAATATAACATAGGATACATGATAGAAATAATAGCACCATTATTACATCTAAGTTCCCTTTAACAAACAATGACTTCTGAAAGAGTACAGGGGACACCCCTCCGGATGACGGACTTCAGCAAACGTTTTTACCCCTTCCCCTCCCGCCCCAAAACAAATCGCAAATCGCTACATTGCCGGAAGACGGTGTTTATCTATAATATTTATATATATATATATATATATTACTTGGTCATTATTCTGTAGAGAGACTGAAAGTGTTTCTTTTCCTCCGAACAGTTGTCGGTGGAAATGCTGAGCAGTAAATAAAGAAACTAATTGCTTTACATACTTTTCATTTGAAAATCGTTATAGTTCTTTGCCCATGTGTTAATGATACGGCTTCTCTCCTGCGCATAAAATATTGGCAATGATTCAGAATGTCCAAGTACTTTCACTTTGTCTGTCTTACTGACTAAAAGAACTATATCCCTTTCTGTTTTGGTTTATATATGATCTATTTATAGTTGTGTTTTTTCAATTTGAATTACTTTTTCTCTCGATCGTCCTTCAGTTCCAAATTTACGCTGAAGGTAAAAAGTGAAGTACCTTTTTTGTCGATTCCAAAGTCTGTTCCAAAAATTTGTCCGTCAGTCTTTTGTTGTTGTCTGATTTAGTTTTTCTTGTATCATCATGCTACTAGCTCTGAATATTATTGCTACTTTGCTTCGGTACATTTTCTTGCTTGGCATACACACCGGAGCCGTGGAGGCAAAAGGTAAGTAGATGCCTGCAACTTCATACCCTTCATATATATATATGTTGTTGTCATGATACAAACCAAATATTATGATACATAAAATGTATTGGTACTTATCTTTTATGGTCACCGTCACATGATTGGTGTTGGGGGTGGTGGATGTTTGAAGTTTGACATTTATTTACTTTTTATATCGACATTTCGGCTAATTTCCTTGAAAATTGAAAGGTTAGTATCCCAAATTTTCTCACAACACAAACCACAGCAGGTATATAATATGTAACTATTTTTGCACAAAATTAAACTAACTATTTCCTAAAAAGAAAAGAAAAAAAAGTTCAGTTTCATGCATTGACTCTTAGGCTCGGATCCAATAGGGGATAGGTCGGGGGGGGGGGGTCGGGGGTAGACCCTTCATTTCAACCCAACACGAAATATTAAAAGTATACTTATTAGAATAGCTACATTACGTATGGACCTAATTATATACCTCATGTGTAGCTTAAATGTGCATCCTAATGCACAACTTCACGTATATGTATTTTTCTCTTCTTTTCTGACCAGTAATAACAGGAGTAAGCTAAAGTCAGTTTATCAACCCCAAAACTTTACAGTAATTATTACAATAGCTGCCTTCGGTGTGGACCTAATTACATACCTCATTTGTAGCCTAAATGTGCATTCTATTGCACCACTCCACGTATATGCATTTTCTCTTCTGTGGGGGGGGGGGGAGGGGCGAGAGGAGCCATCACTCCAGGGGCACCCCCTACATTTTAAACCCCCTGGATCCGCCCTTGCATATTACATATGTTCTTTCTTTACACGCATCTCTATAGATCCTAATATCAGGCTCGCTGGGGGTGACCATCACAGGAAGGGCCGTGTGGAGGTCCTTCTCTACGGAGAATGGGGGACGATTTGTGACGATAACTGGGACTACAATGACGCTATTGTTTTCTGTCGTCAACTTGGTTTCAAAGACGTCGATAAAGTTCGAAAAGATGCGTTCTTCGGAGAAGGAAATGGGCAAATATTTATGGATGGGATTGAGTGCGACGGTACAGAGAGAGCTATCACAGACTGTCCGTATACTAGCTACCATAACTGTATCCATTCTGAAGATGCCGGTGTTGTGTGCACTAGTGGTAAGCGTCCATGCAGACTAGCCTCTTGCAAAGAATTAATCTTACAAACATTTATTTAGGGTTTCAGCAGATATGTTTATAGACAAAGGGTTTCGTTGCATCGCCAACTTATTTTTTTCTTTTTTATCATTCAATTTCTTTGATGTTAGCCTATGAGTGATTGGTTACCCCCTAAATACAATTCAATCACTGCTGATACAATCGTTTGTTACTGCCATCTGATTTGTGTTGGTTGTAAGTCCATGGAGGGGGGTGGAGGGGAGGAGGGGGACATGAAGGAGCTGAACGGGGCAGCGGTACGTGCCCCTCGTTTGTGAAAAACCTTCGAAGTGTTCTTTTTTGTTAATGAAAAGTATCTATTTGTTTATAATTGGAAACCGTGCAGCCCAAATTGACAATTCTATGTTTCACTTTGCAAAAGTTTGAAGTCGATCCTTAATTTCATACTTCCGTGTGCGAGTTTGGTTGACTGAATTATCAGATTATGTTTTCATATGCTTTATTTTCTTCAACGGTGGGGCATGCTGCCAAAAAGCCTATTTCCAGCGTAAAACACAGGTTGAAATACAATCACGATACGGTGCATATAAAAAATATTGTGACAGTGCAATTGGCTAAATATTACGTCATTCCGTTCACCTTTTTTATGATATCGTTCCGTTTGTAGATTTCGTAGAGGTATGTCCAAGTAACAAAACAATTTCGGTGACATCTGACGTCATCAAAGCGAGCCTGGTCGATTGGACAGTACCATTCACGGGAAGTCAAGACGTAGGTACAGCATGCAGTCATTCCACAGGGGACTTTTATGACGTTGGAATCACCATGGTAACCTGCTCATTCAGTTCATATGTGCATTCTTGGACATGCCCATTCTACATTGCTATTTGTCCAACAGGTAAGCTTCACTTTATATACGCTTTATAAAAACGAGAGACCATTAAGTTTATACAGAATTACAACATGACGAACCCCAAAAATATCGCTGCCATTTTTACTCCATGCCATAGGCGTACGAGGCGGGGGGGGGGCAGGGGGGCAGACTGCCCCCAAATTTCCAGAGGACAAGAAATTCCGGCAAAAGTCCTGAAAAATTGGGGCAGCCTAAGAGGAGAAAAAATATATATATATATATTTCTTTTTTTTCTCCTCTTAGGCTGCCGGAATTTTTCAGGACTTTTGCCCGAATTTCTTGTCCTCTGGAAATATATATATATATATATATATATATATATATATATATATATATATATATATATGCAGTAGCTTGCCCGAATCTTTTTCAAATTTTGCCCGACAATTCCATGATTTTCTTTATTTAGCATCATGATGCCCGAATATTTCCGTGTAACACCACCGTAAGCGCAGTTCATCTGGGCTACCACGCTTTTTGCACGATCAATTTTTTTTCTAACTAGTCAATTGTATATCTGGACCAAGAGCGGCGGAACCGGGGGGCACAGGGGGCACGTGCCCCCCCCCCCACTCTTCCTCAGGTTAAAAATGTGCCTTTTTTCTACATAAAAATTGAGGTGCCTCAAGTTAGCAAGAGGCCAGGGAACCATAATGAACACTCGGGAAGGGCCGTTTCCGGCCATCTGAGGGGTTTGTAAAACCAAAACTTTTCTAGTACGCTCCGCGCCAACCGATGGTGGCGCTCCGCTCAGATAGTCGTTCATACAACTTTGCAAATCCTGGCTAAGCCCGTGACTTTTAATGAATTTCTGTGGGTCAATCTCAAAGCTATTTCGAATGGAAAAAAATTGTGAAGATATCAACAAGAAAAAAAATCTAATTCGGAAGATTCCTACTTTATCAACTAACATTATTTCACCTCATTTTGTCTCAAACGAAAACTTGTTCCTTGTTTCCCAATTTGCGCATTGGATATTGCAGTGCTAGTAAGCATATTTTCCTTTGGGGGGGGGGGGGGTTGATGAAGTGATGTGTATTACACAAATAAGATAATACAATAAGAGTTATAAAGGGTACTGAATGTAAGGCTGCATCAGTCCAATCGAATTTCTGCAAAGTGCCCTTTGATGTCGGTGCCCCCCCCCCCCAGGTTAGAAGTGCTTCCGCCGCCCTTAACCTGGACCTCCCCAACATGAGTGTATATTTTCTTTTTCATGGATGGTGGGGGGGGGGGGGAGTGCCTACAAGCCTAGAAGTACAGGTTTGTCATATTCTTTGTTATATTCTAAACTTTTTTTGTGAGACAAATTGCAGTCTCACCCGACACAGCGACATTATCCCGCCTACGTGTCGTTGAGCAATGTATGTTTTTTTTCTGGAGGTAGCTGAATACTGTGTTAAAATAATAAATTAGGTAACTAAATAGGAGCTTAAAAAATATACTGTCCCATTCCCCCCCCCCCCCAAAGTGATGTTACCATTTTTTCCTTCTTCTAATTTACCAAATTTTTGGGGAAGTGTAAATTTCTAAAACGTGAGATTATAAAATACTGAATGTTTAGATGCAACTTGCAAGGCCTCAGAAGTGCCGTTTCCGGCAATCTGAGAGGCATTGTCTGCCCACAAATTTTCTTTACGCGCCAACCGATGGTGGCGCTCCGCTTAGATAGTATCACAGAAACTTTCGGGCACAAAAAGTTCTGCCCCCCCCAAACTGAAATGGTCCCGTACGCCTATGCTCCATGCTACGCAACATACAACACGCATGTAAGAGTCAAAGTGGCATTGCGACTGACCAGTTGTAGCACCTGGACTATATGGTTAAACATTCCTCTCATTTACAGATTTAGCTGCCCTCTTGAGATTTGCAACCGTAAGAGAGAGGCAAGTGGAAAAGTTATGACATTTCTGGTATGCAGATCTGGGGATAGGGGACGGAGAGTTGTGCTGACGGGAGGGTTAAGTTTAGAACCATAGTGTCACAGTGACGTCATGTGTGGTTTGGTTTGCAGATTGTTTTGAGCGACATCCCTTCAGAAAATACTTCTTCAACACTACACATATCCGTTCAATGTCACATGATTACGTACAACCCACTATGAGTTCGAAAGATTAGTAAGGAAAGTTCAAGTTACCGTCGATACATTAAAATTTGTATTTAAATAAATAAGCCATATTCTGAAGGTAAACAAATGTTAAAATGCCTATACATATTAATCTCAACAAAATGAAGAAACTTGTGTTAACTTTGCCTTCTGCCGTAAAAATTTTCAAAACAGCTCATGCACTCTAAAGTTTAGCGTTCCATAGATTAGAGTTTCGACGTCGAATGAAACCAGGTTAGCAATAGTGACGTCATGTTTGATTTTCATGTTCTAAGTTTAAACTCGTTCGTAATTGCCCCAGTAGTCAGTACTTCAAATTCCATGTGAAAAAAAGTACCCCTTCCTTCTCCCCTTGTCCCCCCCCCCACCATCACTCCTCTTCTCTAAGCTCTCTTCCACCCTTTTTTATCCACACCTTTCTGTCTTTATCCTTCTCCAGTTTATTCCTTACCCCCTCCCCTTAATCCTCTCATTGTCCCTCCACTGTTTATCTCCTACCTCTCCTCTTCCCCTGTTGGTTTTTTTCTTCTCTAGATCCCTTGTCTGCTAATCCCCTTTACATCTATATTTTTGTGTTCACCATGCTCATTAACCTGTTTGTATTCTGTGCGTGTTTTTGTCCCGTCTGTTTCTGTTACTTGTCATTTAGCCTTTGAAGAATATCCTGTTGGGATCGAAACGTCAGGCCAACTTACTTTAACACATTCTCCTACACAGGCTCTCTAGTGGATAAGCAGTTTGCTAACAGTTTTATTTTATTCTGAAAAAAAACTGGTTATATGTATGAATGAAAAGAGAAACCGTTACCAGTTCGTGCATGCCACATATCATTGGCGGAGCTAGGAGTTTGGTCAAGGTGGGCGAGAATGGTCTGTAAGGGCGCTTTCGACACTATCTAAGCGGAGCGCCACCACAGGTTGGCGCGGAGAGTACATTTTTTTTTTTTGAGTAAAAATACTTCCTAGATCGCCAGAAATGACCCTTTCCTGGCCTTGCTAATTTGCAGATAAACGAAGAATAAATAGGTGTCATCGCCAACAAAATGTGACAAATGTCAATAGGTAAATGAGAGCGCAATAAAAACGTAAATAATCGCGAATAAGTAAAAAGTGGTAAAAAGCTGAAAAGGGTGCCAGCAGTCCATTTGAGTCCGTCAGGGGGGGGGGGGGGGCATCCGCCCTCCTGACTGTATAGACGATCCGCCACTGCCACATGTGCCCATCACCTTTCTGTTTTCTTTTGGACAGTTTATTTCAGCATTAAACAGTTCTGCCCAATGAATGTAACACAACACATTGAGAGGGAGACTAACCGGAGTCACATCCAAGTCTCTTGGTCGGATTTCACTCTCGATCAGTGCCGTTATAATACATCAAAGTCACATGTACCAGGAGAAGCTTTCCCATTGGGTGTTACTAGAGTGACGTATACCTATTATGGTAATACACAATACGTTTACCGTCTATGTACATTTTATGTGCATGTTATTGATACAATTGAAGTTAACACCCCGGAATCAACAACGAGGACTGGTAAGCTTGATTTATTTACATATTTAGATTTATTTTTTATTTTATTTTTCATCGAGGACAATTTTGATTTCGCTTAAATTAGGTAACACTATATATATACTGATGATCTTTCACAGCGTTGAGCGCTAGTGAATATGTATGTGTTTTTCCGGAAATTTTCGAGTCTGTCAGTGACAACATCCATCATGCTTAGTTAATTAATATATGTATATGATTATTATCATTAGTATGTATATCAAAAGTAGCCTACAACTTTGTCGGAAATGTATAACAAAATAAGAGGAAAATAAAATAAATAAAAATTAAATATATGAAACAATAACAAAAATGCTCTGCGGACGAGCCGTGTATTTCAAAGCAAAGATATAACGGGATTAACCCTCCCCTCCCCCCCCCCCCCAACTCCTGCTCTTTGTTAATACATTTCTTAGGATAAATACTCTCATTAAAACGAAAGGATTCTTTTCACAATTAAAACTAAGATGAAACACATACAGATCCAATTAAGAATATGTGCACTCGCGAAAGTACATTACATTTCCAAGCTTTCGCAAGTTACTTCCCTGAATTGACGGGAACCCCCAATAAAAAAAAAACCCAAGATTACACATACATTCACACAAACACACTCCGCTTTCACTTTTCCAAATGAATTTTACTTTCAGGTAGTGGATTATTCCTGTCAACACAAGTACTGCCAATGCTTGATCAAAGTAAGTTTTGTATATCAAAAGACTACATGTCTTTAGTTGGTTAAATGGTTTCCGTCGAAACAAAGACACTTGTCAGTTTAGTGTCACGATGACGTCACTCACTGTCAACTCGCTGGTCTCATCGATCTCATGGTGTGTATAGGTTTGTGGAGAGGTTAACCTACCACGATAAGGGATAGGGGATATGAAATAGAAATAGATCGGGCATGTAGGATCGAGGAAAGGTGATAGAATTGGGTTAGAAAGGTAGAGAGGCCTTTACGATGAAACATATGGTACTCGATGATATGAGGCTTGTATTATTAATTTAATTAGTATGCAGTAATCACAATTAAGACCATATTGTTTTCACCTTTCTTTATTCACAGGCACCAGGTCGTCTAGGCAGACCAAACGGTTCGATCAACCTGAAGGAGGTGCTACAAGGTTCCTTGTAAAGTCTCCTTGGTTCGATCAACACATATTGTGGATCGTGTCCATCATACTATTCACCACCGTGCTATTAGTAACAATAATATTCATCACCTGGCGGAGATACAACTTAAACCACGAAGGTGATCAGACTGCAGAGGGTATATACTCAACGATTGTAGCATACAACAGGCCAGTTACCGCCACGAGTTTCCATGACAACCGAACATCTTTTGACGAAGCCGATTTCATGCACGTTCCAATGAAAGCGAGCTGTGAGGCTCAGAAACCGAGTACTTTCAATCCGATACATCGCGAGGAACTGTCGATTTATGAAGAACCCAAGCAGTGTCAGATTAACACCAAAGCAGATGCATGCTATGCATCAAAAGTTGATTTCGCTTAACCGATACGTGTACCTTATTTACATAACGTTTCCTTCAATAGGTTTCATTATGAAGATTACATCATTACAGACTCTGATGCTGCTTAGATATACCTCAGAATATTTGACGTAAAGATTTATCGAAGAAATCTGACTACGCATGTCTTCTGCAAATTAATTTGTGTACGCAAAACATAGAGCTTAGACATTACAGTGTAAGCCAAATACAATGCACTAGACTGAGCAAGTTATACTAGCAATTCTATGGGTGTTGAATTGAGGGTGTCTTGATTAAATTCACTGTTAAAATACACACGCTCTGTCATAGATACAATGTAAACTGGTTCTTGTACTTGTAAATATATATGTTGAAACAGATTCGACGACATTCATTTGGCTAGCTAGGAATGGCCCGTTTGTTTTGTATAGGAAGGTGTCGATCACGTTAGGTTAAAACACGATAGGAAATTGCGCAGAATTTGAAAGGTCGATGGGAGGGAGAATTTTAAGTATCCACCCACCCCCTCAGACTGATATAGATATCGGAATGAACCTTTATGGAAGAGCGTCCAAAACCCGGACTGAATGAGAAGATTCCCAAACTGAACGTTTTATCCCCACCCCTTCTTTTTTTTGCACACGCCACTGATAAAAAAAACGTATAGGGCCTACTTAGCAATAAACTTTTAAACGTTCATTGCTAAGTATACGTTTTTCATTTTTCCAGAAAGATTTAATTTCAGTGGTCAGGGGCTTAAATGGGGTCCGAAAGGTGATGATGGGGTCCTCCTCGCCCTCTTCAAATGTACAAGATGTGTAGAAAAAAAGAATAAATTAAAAGATCGGGTAATAGGCTAGTGACCGTACTGAAGGATGCTGCACATATTATCCAGTTACGATTTAACTAAAGGTCCCATGGTGACGTCCCTCACCAGACTTAACATTGTAAGACTATATCAGATTTAATACAAGTGCAACGAACGCAAGAAAATAACCACCCCTTATAAGATACGCTTTGTGTTTGGTTAATTACCGAAATACCCGAAATAAGAAGAATTTGATTTGAGCGATTTTCTTTCATCTAATGAACTTATAAATAACCAGCAAATAATTACTGATCATGCCTGATTTTATCGGAATAGTAAGCATCCCGTCGCCCACATACTATTTTGCATCAGTATAATGATATAGATACTGAAAGCTACATAATACAAACGGAAATTATCAAAACTGTCAAATTTTGTTTTCGTTATAACAGAAAGTACAATATTATTAGTCATCGAACTAGTAATCCTCATTTTGTTTTCAAAATTTAAAGATATTGAAGCAGTTCGAATAATCCCCAGACTTTCACAAAGTTATACAAAAAATTAACAAAGTTTGACAAAAATTACCAAAATGTCAAAAAATTACATAAAAATCAACACAGGCAGCGAATTTTACCATACAGTTTTCGAACGTTATCTTTACCTCAGCTAAACACATTTCGTGGTAATCTTCTACTTCTAGGAGCGATGAAGCCGGGGATAACACATGCACCCCGGCCTTACCTCCCCACCCTGATTTCTGAGGTACTCCAACAGTATCATTTTAATAAACGAAGTGTCCTGTGTGTCCTGCTATTGTTAAGATTAAGGGGGAAATATATTATGAGGTAACTTTGTTATCGCCCCTTCAAATCAATTCGCATGTCCCACCGCACATCGAAGTGGTGCTACCCCTCCGCCGCTTCCAACTCCAGGATGAACCCACCTCCCTCCCCCCCCCCCCCCCATTTGGCTATATTTCTCTAATTTTTATAAGTTGTACACTTGCACCAAAATGGCTTTTTTTACCTTAATTTCTTCCCAGCTCAAATTTCACTTAAAAAGTAAATGAAAGAAAAGTCATGAAATGTGTAGTCATTCTCATTTTTGTGTTTGCCAATTGTAATGTATCGTAATTATTATGTTACAGCATGTTTGACGATATGCGGGGTGCAACAACTTTACTAGTGCCAATTAAGGGACAGTCTTTGTGCTGGAAGGGGAACTGTTAGCAGCCTGGGCGGGGGGGGGGTGGAGCAACTACGCTGTCGTTAGTTTGTATATCGAAACTTGAGCGGTAACTCAGCAAGGGTACGAGACCAAAGCAAAATGGATAACTACAGGTGTAATTTTAAATTTTGGTAATTTTCTTCAAAGCATATGAATGCGCGCTTTAGAGCGAAAGATCTTGCCACGGATCTTGCATTAGGTCAGGCGCCAGCCCCCCCCCCCCCCCAGTGAAAAATACGCAAGTCAGAAAACCCCTTTTTCATTTCCAAATGAGAAAAAAATCTCATTTGGAGCACCAAATTGCATTTAAGGCCAGGTGAAAATGCAAAATTCTTTACAAAATGGAGTGGGAGTTGAAGTGTGCTATATTGCACCAAATTGCATCTGAGGCCACCTGGAAATGCAAAAAAAATCCAACGGGAGGGGGACACCCCCTCCCCTTAGACCCCTCCCCCAGGCCGGCCATCAGTCTTCAGCCCCCCCACTCAAAAGTACCTTCCTACGCCACTGACAACTGTGGAATCATATATACCTGCTGTTATTACAACTAAAATTCTGAAGTCTTACACCAGTCTGTGAAATCACTAATATAAGCTCAGAAAATTATTTTGTGCGTGTTTTTGTCCCTTCTGTTACTGTTACTTGTGATTTAGCCTTTGAAGAAGATCCTGCTAGGATCGAAACTTCAGGCCAACTTACTTTTACACATTATAATATAATACGTAGAAGTTCCCCCTTCAGACAACTGCATGTGTATACTTCATATTGAGATTATGCGTTTCATTAGACTGTTATATAAGTTGACAACAATTAATCTTATGGCGAATGCGAAGTAAAACCGAGCGATTATTATGGATATTCTGAGAATAAAATATAACAAAACAAAACCTTAAATATTATGGGATGATATAATGCAGCCAACAACTGAGCTGTAACTAACCTTAATCTTCGGCCTAGTTCCCTTGGACTGTAACGTCCGTAATTTCTGAGGGACTTTCACCTGCATAAAACACAGTGGGTAGTACAAATAGCCTAGCTCCCTGGAAGTTAACGTTCTTGTGGAAAAAGATAACAAGGAGATGCCGCAGCATTCCACAAACGGCTTGACTGATAATGACTTCATTGAGCGTTGCAAACGAACATTCTTCTAGCATTGACAGCGAGACTGACTATTACAATAACACACAAGCTGTTTAACACTGCACCTGGAAAACGCCCATTAATCCGAATGCAATTTCTATTCAAGTTTTGCGAGACGGACCTTGAAAGTTCTTGGATTTATTTATTCCGCCAAATGTAAATCCCCTTTTTCTAAAAGATTAGTTACAGTTTTGTTCTTCTGTATAGGTTTTGCTATTCATCACTAGCTTTAAACATTGTTATTGAACACACGGTCACAGTATCAATACCTTTTTTAAGGGAAAGTCGCCCAGGAAAGAACCTGGGCACGAAAACCAAACGACTGATCCGCTCTCAACCACAGTCTCCTTGCATAGAGACTGTGACTGTGTGATCATCGTCAGGTGTGCATCACAATTCCCTCGAAAGGGAACAGATACTACACAGTATCAATGCATGAAGTTGCACGGGCTATGAACACCCTGCTCAATGCAAGGGGGACTGTTGGTTGAGAGCGGACCAGTTAAATTGTTTTCCATGAGGGTCCATCTTGGGGTTCCTTTTGTTATAAAGTATCCGTAGATAATACACATCTTCCAGCTGTTTACTATACGTATGTACTCATACGTGATTTTGTTTACAACTATACAGTCAATGTCAGTCACGTGACTCACAGATAAAAGCAATCCAGATCATTCATGATTTCACATAGTCGTGTAACTCATGCAAAACATCATATTGCATCATGTGTAGTATCTGTTCCCTTTCGATGGGAATGGTGATACACACATGACGATGATCACACAGTCAGTCTCGATGCAAGGGGACTGGGATTGAGAGCGGATCAGTCGTTCGGTAGTTTGGTTTTCGTGCCCAGGTTCTTTCCTGGGCGACTTTTTCTTAAAAAGTATCATATTGCAATAAGAGATGAGTAATAAGACTTCCAACCACCTTCAGGGTTTGGCAAAGACTGATAGACCCTCAAATGCCTTCCTTAAAAACTACAGTGTCGGTAATAACCCTTGATGTCAACATGGCTCTGGAGTAAGGGGGTGAGGGGGGGGGGATCAACATCAACATGTCCTCTGATTTCCTTGAAAAAATATGGTCACCATAAAGAAGGAAGAGTGCCAACAAACACCTCTGCTTATGTTCAATATAGCAACATGATATATTATGCTAGTACTAACACACCTGACAGACAAATTGTGTTCGGATATTTTATATTGTGATAGAAAATATTTAACTGCAAAAGCAGTTCATATTTTATTTATTTTGTTTGTATATACGCAATATCGTTTTACCGGGAGTGTAAACACAAGCTGATAAGGTACAAAAACAACGTAAAACTGTAACATTGGCCTTAATAAGAAGAAATAAGTCAAATTAATATAGTTCAGTACAAATATAGGTACCAATAGTGTTAATCTGAACTGAATGTTAATGTTACTGACATGTTAAAAGCATTACATACCGAGTACTGTTTGTTATTTATAATAAATGTCAAACACTTTATATATATATATATATATATATATCTATATATACGCCATATGGAACGAAATTATAACAAACAGTATCTTTGAAAGTTCACATTTTTTTTTCGTATTTATTGGTGAGAATTGGGTTATAATGGAACTAAATCGTCAGCGATGGACTCGGTGTTTTACAGACTTGTACCGGCCTCATTTAATGAAACTCGTTTCTTCTGCCATGCTGAGTTTCTATCGAAGCAAAGAAGAAGGAAGAAACATGACATTGCATCTATACTGCTATGGTGCGTCGAGGGTGCGATACCCTCTGTCACATGTCAACATGACGCTTGTGATTGGAAGAAACTATCACATAGGTCGAATTATATCATCCAATGGAATTGCCAGAAACTTGCAGATGTCAATTGTATTCTATACATGTCTTTTATTTCTTTCACATATGCCTAGTTAAACATTGACACGTGACAGAGTCCTCCAATGAGAGTGGGAGAAACTGACATATGCAAATTTAATTCGACATCAGTGCCGAGGTTCTTCCAATGAGAAAACGACAAACTGTTCTTTGTGGGAACTCAATATAGGCACGTCTAGGAGAACCTAATTGACTACTGCAAATGGTATAAATACAAAACAATTTCAAAAGCAAAAAAGGAAGGTTAAAATTAAATTTGGCAAACTCCATTACCTCCAGCTTTTCCGGAAGATTTTAGTCTAAGTAAAGAAGGAAATTGAAAATAAAACTCATTACTTATTAAAACAAACAACAACAAATATGACTGGATAGCTAAGTTGATAGAGCGATCGGTTTGTATAATTCCAGAGGTCATTGAATCGAACCAGTTGTAGCCATAAATTATCTTAGTTTTGCCCTTTTTGTAACGATACCATGTACACTAGTATGTATTGTAAAGTTAAAAGCCTCACTAATTTATTTAAAATAAAGCAATTCAAAAGTTACCACAAACCATGCCCTATTAGTGATGATAAAAACATATATTTTCTTGACAAATATGAATATAAAAAAATATAACCATATAAAGGTGTAAAACCAAAATATTTGAATTATACATGCATTTACTCATAGGCACTTTCAGTGCATTCCCGTTTATAAGGTATACTATTGAAATTTTATCAATAACATCAATTAACCTTTCTTACCTCGTAGACGTGTTCCTCATACGTTAACAATGACTCCTTCTGATTTTTCTGTTTTGTTGGAAATCATAAAATGAAAACTATACATCAACTTAACGTATTTATGAATTCATGCAGGGCGTAAAAAAGACAGAAGTAGTTATTACAATAAACGAGAAGGTAACGTAAGAAACTTGTCATTATAATTATGTTTATTATTAAAATTATGCATCATGCATGCGTGGTGAGAGTATTGTTAAATATATTGGTGTTGCCAAAGTTTTACCTGTGTAACTGTAACAAGGATAGATCAAAAGTAACACGTAGTTAAAAACCAAAATCAAATATGGTCTGATATATAAGTAGAACAGCACTCTAAATAGAAAACAAGACAGATAATAAGAAAAGACATTGGCCACTTTAGTTGGTACGTACACCCAAAACTTTTTATTGGGGAGGGGGGGGGGGGAGGGGTCAAAACTGAATGTTTCCTTTTAAAAACAATCATGCTGCATACCATATGTAATTTTGCAATGCTTTCAATAATCATTGAATTATCCACATTTATAAGAAGAAAAAATACGAACTGACTCACCTGCCACTGACCGAGTTTTAGATTAAGTCTGTAATTGTATTTCCGAATTCCGTAAGGATACCAACGTACTGCAGAGAAACATGGAGAGTAACTTATATAATGTGTTTCATCGAGTACTCCTTGGGTATGTATGTTTGCGTGTGTGTGTGCGTTTGTTTTGCTATCTGACCGAGGACTTCAAGAATTTCAAGTCCTTCGGTTGTGATTTCTAAAGAATCACAACGTCCTCGGAAGAATTCTATTGTATGGGGTATTGTTAAGGTTGGGGTTCGTGGATTTGAACAATGGAAAATACAATGGGGTCTTCGGTCTGAATGTAATACAAACATATGTGGGTGTATGTGTGTATGTATGTATAAATATATATATAAATATATATATATATATATATATATATATTTGAAAGAAAATATATTTTTCTCGTAGAGAATATATTTATATAAATGTATTTGTGTTAGAGAATATTTGTTTTCAGAATATATATAAATATTTCTAAAATGTATTTTTGACGTAAACCATGTATATATTTCGCAAGTACAGCATATATATATTTGTACGTAATATATTCCGCTTTCTCGCGCCATACATCCAAGCAATATGGATAATGAAAATATACATTAGGCCTACCTGTAACATTTCTGGATTCCAACTTTGATGGAATTAAATCAACTGGGATAGAGGCAGGCATCAAACATACGAATACTCTACAAAAAGAAAAACAGCAAAGATGATATCACAACTGAAATGGAACATGAATGAAGTAAGAAATCCCACACACTTGCAGGCAGTTCCTAATATAAAAAACTCATATATCTCATATATTTATAGTTGTTCTTAGGATTGGAAACATCAACAGACCCCCGTTTGGTGATAACCGCAAAAGTGCCCCTTTTCATAACTACAAGAAGTGCCCTTTTTTGTCAATGAAAAGTACCCATTTTATGTTTTTGTAATAAAAAGGAGTGTTGTTATTTAAAAAGTAACCCTTTCTTGGAAAATTAATAAAACTGAAAGTCTAAGAGCAAAACGCTCCTTATTTGCGCAAAAAACAACAACATAGTAACTATAGAATTGTGCTGCTTAATTAAAAACGACTTTTAAATTGTGGAATTCTCTCGACAGTATGCACAAATGGTCAACTTTGTCAAGACGTTTTGAGGTGTTTTTTTGGCTGTTCACTATCTCAAACCAAATTTTTTATTGATTCCTACTTATTATTATGCTTATGATTACACTTATGCTTATGCTTATTCTTATGATTATAATTATGATTATGGTTATGATTATTAGTAGTATTATTAGTAGTATTTTATTATTATTATTATTATTATTATTATTATTGTTATTGTTATTAATATTATTACTATTTATTTATTATTTGTCACGATACTTACTGTAGATCCATCAACCTGTCAGACATATTTACATAATTCAATATTCCAACAATCTCTTCTTGGGTCAGCTCCCTTCCTTCCTCTGTGTCTAACTCTATCCATTCCACTGTTGTCAGTGCTGGTAGATGTAACCCTGACCTCAGGACAATATTACCTCCATCGACATTACCGAACGACTCAAACATGTAGAGCTTAAACACAGGGACCTTCAAAACAAAATAAAATAAATACTATAAGTAGTTTTTACTGAAGATATTCTAATGTTTGCTTGACATGCTTCCTTGTGAATCAAATAAGTTTCATCTTAGAAACAAAAATACTGACCGAATCTTACATTAAATACTTTTCCTGGTACTAGTTGATACATCACGAAACTTGATAAATATAGTTTAATCTGCGTGTTTAGGTTTTTTTTTTTATTTCCTTCATTGAGAATTATCGATTATTATCGCTACTTACAAACACCGAAGGTCACGTGATTAAAGGTGGCCAAAGTTCACACTTGTCCAACTTTGTGCGATATAGTGGGGCGCAAACTCCTCCTTAACCGTTAGACAGTCGGACTTTAAACTTTGTCAGTATGTGTCTGAGTATGGGATGTTATGCCTCCGTAACGTATGACGAAGGTTAACAAAAAGCATGTATGACGATCGATATACCTCCAGAGTGGTCATATACCTAAATGCGGCTGGCTGCATGTGTTTTTTTGTTGGGCTGTAAGCGGCCCGAGATGGTTCAATGTGTGTAGAATAAGTTCCATCGAATTATATGTTGCATAAAATAACAGTATCACGTGCGAAAGGTCGCCTGACAACTCTGTTAGATTTGGTTTCCTCTCACAATTAGCAAAAGTAGAAATATTAACATTATTCAAACATGAGAGGCGACTTAACTATAAAGGTATATTTACATAAAGTGGTGGCGCTAGACCAGTACACTACATCATACAATATATATTAACTCACATTGTGATTTGATGCATCCTCTAAAAGTTGTATCGTAGCTTTCTGTATTGACGTATCGTTATCATTATCAATCATAACGATGTCTGAACACAGCTTAGCAATTTTATCAGGATCATCCGCCTAGAAAGTAAGAAAATATGGAGGCAAAAATATATATATATATTTATATTAATTAATTAATACTAATCATCATCATCATCATCATCATCATCATCATCATCATCATCATCATCATCATCATCATCATCATCATCATCATCATCATCATCATCATCATCATCATCATCATCATCATCATCATCATCATCATCATCATCATCATCATCATCATCATCATCATCATCATCATCATCATCATCATCATCATCATCATCATCATCATCATCATCATCATCATCATCATCATCATCATCATCATCATCATCATCATCATCGTCATCTACATCATGAGTGTATTGCAAGCTCAAGTAATGTACCATAATAATTAATAACATTGAAGGTTGACTGTAGTTCTATGTACCCAGAAGCATGTGAGGAACCACCGTTTATGTACTGGGGAGGGAGGGGGGGCTAAAATGTTAAGTCATCCAGGGTAGGGGTGTAAGCGAATGAGTAGCCTCCTCACATTCGAGAAATGTTGGTAAAAGGGAGCGTGCATAGATGCAAAAATATGATGCTATAATTTGTTACTTTGAAATAATACTGAAGAATTTTCGAACTGCGCATACAGTTGATATATTTATGTACTGCCGTACACTTAGGATTTTTTGTGTGTAAACTTCCATCTGACCAATAAAAACATAATATGAACACATTCATTACAAACATTTGTTTTATAACACCCGATTCATTTAATGATATTTCTTATTAATATACTTATTCATTGAAAGACAAACCTTAATCCATTGTCCAGACTGTAGATCAAGATAGGACGCTACACATACCCATAAGACTACGTTAAGAGAAAATCGATAAAGAGGAACATTTTATTTAATATTTTAGAGCGTGCAGCTTAATTTATGATTCTTCAGGAATTTCTTATGGGAAACACCGAGATATAATGTATACATAACCTTAAACAATAAGCAATTCATAAAATGCATTAACTTTTTGTTACTACTCTCAAATTTGTTAGCACAAACATTTTGCAAAACACTGAGTTGCTCTTTGTATAATATAAACCAATCACTAACTTGTTTTTGTTTTAATGATATTGTATCGACTTAGCCGTAAACATTTATATTGCTAAAAGAATAATGATAAGAGTAAAGCGGTGAAGCTAATGTAATGCTATTTTGTGACATGGTTTTGGTTACATTATACGTTTTACTCTGTACAAGCAATGGCTATATTATTATATATTAATGGCTATAGAGTTTAGTTTCGCTTAGTTTAAACCAAAGGATCAGAAAGCCTTACAGTAGCTTATTTGAGACCCTATTCGTGTTAGATTTAGAAATATAATAAATAGAAATATTTATGCTTCGTGTGCGTATATCATGACCATACCTTCAATTTTTCTTGATTTTATGTCTTTTGGAATCAAGTCTGGATTGACAGACTGAGGTAGAGGACAGTTGTAAAACCTGAAAATAAATGGAACGTTTATTTAATACCATTGCAGTAATCACACAAAGCTAAAGTAAATCAGCGATGTTTTACCTATACAGGCTAAAGGCTATACACAGTATGTCATTTTACAGTTAGTAATAAAGCGTTCTGCTATAAAGACGAAGTCACTCATTTGAAGAAACTTTCAAAGTGATAAAAAATTCTGAAGAAGAATCATTTCAAAATTATGAACGAGAATTTTTTTTTTTAGTGGATATTAAAATTCTCTCTCAATAGGATCAAGGAATCTGGTAAAACTTATTGGAAATTATATCAATTCAAATTCATCCTTCCGTCCGTCCGTCCGTCCATCCGTCCATCCGTTAATCCGTTCATCCGTTCATTCATCCATTCATCCACACACACACACATACACGCACACATACACATACACACACATCCATACACATATACACATATACATTTGCAGTTTAAGCACAGATGACACACCGGGTTTCGTATAATTCTCTTAAATAATGCTTTATTTTTATTATAATACTTAATGTTTGAGTAATATACTTGCCAGAGTTCTTGGAAACTGTTGGAATGTTGTCCATATTTTAGAATACCAATGACGTCATCCTCTGTCAGTTTCCTCCCATCCTCTGTTGTTATTCCTATCTTAGCTACAGTCGAAAGACCTTTCAACAAAAGTCCTGACCTTAATACCAGAGAATCTTTCTGAATTCGAACGTATGACTCCACCAGTCGTAGTTCAGTAATTGGAATCTGAATTAAGAACAAAAATGAGACGGCTTGGGATGAATCTACAAAATGTCTTTTAATTTCCCTGTCTTGTCATCAGTAAAATTTTGAGTATGATTTATTATGATTATTTAAGATTTTTCAACGTTATGAACAACAGCTAGGCGATATACTGATTTTCAGCTAAACTCCTCAGCCTGATTTCATTGGGGAAAAAATCATCATTAAAAATTAATGTATGATAAAACTACATGAGCAGTAGATTTATGTTACCTCCTTTTTGGATGCCAACTCCAAAATTTGTATCTTTGATCTCTGCAGGAGTCTGCTATGCAATCCGTTCAATTCGACTGATTTGGAAACCAATTCTTTCACAGCTTGTAGTGTGTAGTGTGCAGATTTGCCCTCTTGCTCTAGAATACAAAGAATTGCAAAGTGTTGCCCTTCATCACTGTCCTGTAAGTAACTGATGATTTTATCAAATGCATCTCTGTTTAGTCCACACGCAAAGCGGTAAACATACTGGAACTCGAACGGGTCCATTTGACAAAGTACTTTTTTGGCATCACTGTTTTCGAGATTGCCTGTGGAAAGAAACTCCCCGAGATAATGTGCAGCGTACCATTCACAAAACAACTTGTGATAGAATCGAACTTTAGTTTTATACTGCAAGTGAATCAGGGAATCAGGATTATCTGTTAGAATCTCTTCTTCAACCAGTATGCCAATTCGAAGATATTGTCTATAAAGTTCCTCCCCGAGCCGCTCCCGGAGACTACTTTCGTCCCAAGATGAACTTTGTTTGCCATCGACCAACGACTCAAAAGCTACAATATTAAGTTCACTGTGTTGATTCCCTGCAGTTTGAAAACTTTGTACATTCTCATCCGCCATTTTGTTTTGCATATGACTATGAAAGCATGATATCATGAAACGGAACACGTCCGTCACTGAAGTCAACATCTGGAAGTCTTCACTCTTGCTGGCCATGTGAGCAAACAAAACAAAGAGTAGAGGAACCTGACATAGGTCACCAAGGACAGGATTCCGTTGCAGTTGGATCTTTATTCTTTCGATGGCTTCTCTGTCATCATCGGTGACCGCTCTTCGTATGTATTGGTCACGTTGTTCCTCTCCAAACCCTGTTAACCGATAATGTTCCGTCTGAGGCGTTAACTCAGTTGGTAACAGGCAAGATCTTGTGGTAAGAATGACAGATACACCTTGGAGTAATTCTCTCTTAAGGATCAGAGATATGTCCGTCGATGACTTGTCCCGATCGGGATATTCATCATAACCGTCGAGCACGAACAAAACGGACGAACATTTTCGTAAAATATCCTCCACGAGATTGGTTGATATGGATGAATCCTTCGGTAAAATAAATCGCCTAATTGCTTCAAAGATTGATGTTACTCCTCCCAACTGTCTAAGTCTGAGAAATATCAACAATTTTACATCTCGTAAAGGAGACCTTGGGTTCCGATTGCACCACTCATAAAGTAACTGAAGCGCGAGAGTTGTTTTCCCATATCCTGGTTCCCCTTGTATACACAAGATTCTAGGCTTCTTGAGATTAGACAAAATCTCGCTATGAGATGACAAGGGCTTCAATGATTCCTGATATTTATTGTTCTGAATTGACTCAATGGCGCCCTCTACAAATACATTGTTCACACAAAACATGGTATCTTTAATATAGGGAATAGGCTGTACGTGGGCGTAAATACTTTCATATTTCGCTTTTACTTCATTCATGAAAGTAGTCGTTACAGCATCTAAATAACGAAAATAAGGAAACAACCTATACATTTAATAAGAAAAATAATAATTCGTATTTGTTTTGAATAAAAATTTATTAACAAATGTTCATTATAAACAAGTTTTTATGATAACACCAGACCACTTATTTAAACTGCTTTTCCTGGTATGTGGAAGTGTTAAAGAAAATAATGTTTTCTATTGTTATTATTATTATTATTGTTACTATTGTTATTTTATGTTTAGTTCACTTTAAATTATGGTATAAATAGCTTCATTCTGGAAATCCCATGTTTCATAAATTTACAGCAGTCTCTTGTCAGTTAACGGGTATTAACACTACGTCACGTTCTATTCCATTGCCACTCATATCTTTATAATAACTAAAAACTCTCTGAGGGTATTCTTGAATCATGAAAAAGCAAACTTAGTGTGACATTATCACGTCACTCTCCATTTACGCAAAATACTTGACATAACTTTCGAATCCATGTTCCGTCTCTTCTATATATATTAAGCCTACAACCCACGCACAGACAGCGTATTACAATGTGCAGTCTACAATACTATATAGCTAATTCCTTTTAGTATAAAAAAGATGCAACTTCTGCAATATGAAAATGTGCAATACACATATCACTGAGGTATTTCTGCTTACCTAGGCCAGACTCAATCATTGGAACTCTCTATGAAGATAAAGACAAATCCATATAAGATATGGAACATCTGTAAATGTTATACTATATATATCTATATATCTATTATAAATCTATATATATATCTATTATAAATCTATATATATATATCTATATATATATATATATATATATATATATATATAAATATATTTATATATATATATATATATAGCATATAAATATAAATATAGTTTATATTTATATGCTATATATATATATATATATATATAGCCTATATATATATATATAGCCTATATATACAATGGATATATGACATACCGAGTCCAGTCGGAAAAAAAACCTTATAATTATTCAAGGAAATTGGTATATTTTTACTTCACAATAAATAAAGCTTCATGCACTACATTATTAATTAAGAATATAATTATTTAATTCCGCACCTCTGGGTCGATTCCATCATATTCCCGAACACTCGGTGACAGTTTTGCTAAAACACAAAAAGAAACCAAATTTGATGTCATGAATCATTGCAAGATAAATCTTGGTCCTTCTTTACTGTGAGTAACATCTATTGCGATCAAAGATATAGGCCTATATATAATAAAACAAAGAGTTGCTGCATTGCATGTGACATGACTACACATCAAAACTATACGACATTAACTTTGTCGAGTTGACAAGTTACGATAGAACGATAATTTGACAAAATCATCAAATTGTCAGATTGCTGCCTTGCAGGTAACTTGAAAATCACTAACATTATGATATTTGTCGAGTTGATAAGTTAATCAGAAAAAACTGACAGTTCAATCATAGTGCAACCAAACATGTTTCTACAAGCTAGAGAAGTGATTTCTTGATATTAAATTATCTACTCACTGATTGGCATTATTAAATTAACTTGCGTTACTTGGCAGTTTAAGATATAGGCTCATCTGGAGTTGGGTCACTAACAAAGCACTGTATAATAAGTCCGTTTGACTTGCATATATCGCCAGCATTTTCACGCCGTATTCTGTATAAACTAAGTTACCTTTGCGGATCGCCAGTATGACCACGGCGATAACAAAAACGAATGCAGCAAAGGCTACGAGACCCCAAATATATCGCGTGGATTGCATGTCGGAATCAATGATGTCATCTGTGAAGAAATATCCAGATTTAAAAAGCTTCAAAATAAAAATTAAGAGCCAGCAACACCTTACAAACAAAAGTATTATGATTTATGTCTCAGTTACATTTCCATCTTGAATAATTTTTTGTTTACTCACCGATTGAAAGTATTAAATTAATTTCCGTCGACATGTTAAACATATCTGGAGTTGGGCCAATCACGAAGCATTTTATTGAACGTCGGCTTTCAGTCGAACCCAGAATTTCGTACTTGTAAGTCACGTGAATATCAAACCTATCTTCGTTTACTGTTACCGTGTAGTCCTGTTTAGTTAGAGTCATGTGATACCCATTACCGTCTGAAATGTTACAATTGAGCTCCACCATTGGTAATATCCCGAGAATGGAGCATGTCAGGTTGCCTTCCCTCTGAACATCAAGTTCGCAGAACTGGTCATTATCACATCCTTCTACTACTGGGTATGGAGGAGATGGATAGGCTAAAAGAATGGAAATATGAAACACGACGCTTATAATCACAGGACAACAAACAACGAATGTAACCCATAAAACGGAAACATTTCTTAAAATCAGGCATGGTGTGAACACGATCTAAAATCGGGGGGGGGGGGGGGGGGGGCGGGCGGAGGGGGAATGCAACCAGCTTATTTAGTAGTGTACAGTACATAAATACTAGCATACTTGATCAAGTCTTCAGCCTTGTGTGTGCATTAAGGAACATTAATTCTTTCTTGTCGCCCATATTGAATCAGATTTTTTCTTAGCTATTCGGGAAAATTGTTTATGACATGTATCTCCATTA